>NC_056728.1:1826555719-1826603219 GCF_019279795.1 Protopterus annectens | reverse complement strand
CCATCCCTTGTTGGTATGGAATAACAGAGAATAGACTCTGGATGTCTGCTGCAACAAAAAGAACATCCGTGTTATACAAAATGAGCCAATGAACTCAAAAAGTGCCATGAATCTTTAAATAAATGTGAAAAATAATTCAATAAATGTGTAGGCTTCATATCAGCAAAAATAGCTAGGGTCTCAATGATATAGCCTTTTGCCGACACTATAAGTTTCAGTGGATCATCCACTAATGAAGTAAGAATCTTAGGAAAACTGAAAATCTTCAATATAACCAGATGTTTAATTTCCAAAAACTGAAAAAAGTTTGACTGTAATAACTTGCTGCTTCAATAAATTATTTAAAGTCATCCTAATGATACCATATGCAATATTAACTCCATTAATAGAAACAGGAACATAAAATTCCATTTCATTCAACACTCTAACCATCTTAGTAGAATAATCACATGAATTCATAATTATCAATCTGCTCCCTTTGCCAGGCTTCATAAGTCGAATAATTTTAAATCGAGATAGAGACTTCATGGCAGATTTTTGCAAAGGAGATAAACTGTACTGACTATACATAACAAATTCCTAAAGTCAGTGTCATATAAAAGTTCAAACTATTCAACTTTTGAGCTGTAAGGTAGGATGAAATTACTGGACTTACTAAAATTGTTCAATACATACTCAAACGTCTTGTGAAAAAATGCTCATAAATTTAAATTACATGCAAAAACTTTGACATCAGTCAGTATCTTGGCCAAATCAGCCCTTTTTTTCTGGAACAAATGAAAAGCCTTTCTTCAATAACTTAATGTGTATATCATTTAAATGCACTATAATTGTAAACGATAAAAGTCACCATCAGATTTGATGTCCAGCTGCACGAAAGAGAGGGAAGAAAGACCATCAACAATACCATTGTGCACATAGTTAAATATATCTCCTAATGCCTCATGTTGTTCTACATAAAGTGCTGATGAAAGTTCAGCAACTTTCTCCTATTTTGTAAATTCTTGTTGGCCAAATGTATAGATGTGAGAGGTTGAATATCCAAAAAAACTATTCTGGTAAACACCAGTGCCATCCTGTTGTTTAATGTCATCGATTGGTTGAATGACAGATGGTACTGCCCTGTTGTTTAATGTCACTGACTGGTTGAATGACAAATGCTTGTGACATACTGGTCTTCTCACCCACAACCTTAGGTTTAGGATACACCCTCCCTTCAGAATAATCAATTCTGTCCCTCTGTAGTTTTTTTGGTTTTGTGTTTCCTAATGACATCACAAGTGGCATCAACCCGATTGATAATGTTACTGTAATTAGACTTATACATGTAAAATTAAGGTCCTTAGTGATGGAATCATTAAGCATTTTTGCCTCATCAAGCAAACCTGAAATAGCAGTGTTACATTTGATAAGCAAAGATATGACCTCATAACCCCTGTGACTGAACAGGCTTACCATGTCTTTGTAAGTAGGGTTAGTTGCTTTACACATTCCATTTGGAAATTTCCATAAACAAAGATCCTTTGGATCTGCCCTGTTGGCAAGGCACTCTTTTAAAAACATGTTGTCCAACTCAAGAGACTTGCACTTGATAAATTTATCTTCAAACAATTTAAGTTGCTGCTGCTCCAATGACTTATTGCTGGCAACAGATGGAGCACTGAAAACTTCCAATTTGTGAACTTCATATATTCGTTTGTTAAAATCAAAATTCCTCACTTGTACATTCTTGTTAGATACCTGAGGCACAAAACAATGACATGAAATTTGTCCACGGACAGCTGTGAAATGTAAGGGTCTCTCAGTTTTCCCCAACACCTAAATAGTCAATACATCTAGAAATTTGCTCATCACTGGGTTCATTAACTTCTACATATCAGTTAATTTGCCATATTAACAAAGTTAAATACCCTGATATACTTGAGCCAGTATGAGATGCAGACATGTTTTAATACAGACAGGGTTGTGAATGATCAATGAGGTGGCTGTTGTGTTGGTTCAAGATACCAGTGCCTAACATAACTGCTGGTAGTGATGCAGGATTTAGACACTGTAACCCTGTTCCATAACAACCACAATAAATGTTACAAATCTGAAATACTGCAACTACTTTTACAATGGGGTGCTACCTTTTCAGGTACCCAAACTGAGAGGCAGACGGTGTGGTGAGGTATAGTCAAATGTGTGACATAATCATGGAGTATGACAGCATTTGAAGCTTTTATATATATATATATATATATATATATATATATATATATATATATATATATAAACAACAAGCCTTTCAACACATCCACAGAGCATTCATTTTTATTTGTACGTTTTTCCTTATGCTTATATCAAGCTTTTTTGAGCCCTATATTACTCCTTTGTGCGTAGAATGCTGTAATATGGGAATATAGATAGATATATATAGAAATAGATAGACAGAGAAATATATACAGACAGACAGATAGATAGCTAGATATAAATATATAGATATTGTATATACTACTTTTAGATCTCATGGCGTGATGTTGTGGGAAATGTTCTATGGCACTTTTGAGGAATTTTCTATAAGTTGTTGCACATTTATGATGACTCAGGATAACAGGCTGCCTCAAGATTATCGAAAGCATTACAAAGAGCCATAATACATACATATTTCAGAACTGAACCCAACCCCAAAATGTAAAGACGTCTCAGTGGTAAATCTTTTCACTATTTAAAAGACTTAGTTTAGCAGCTCTGGATGAGTGTGCTGTACACACTTTTATGTCCTATGACAGCACTATACTTTTAGCAACACATGTTAAAGGAAAAACAACACATGCATTTTTAAGGATTGCCACAAACAATGTTGCACTCTGTCTGATATCTTATGGCTGTTCTGTATTTTTTTTGGAACACTTACAGAAAGGAAAACAACACAAGCATTTTAAGCATTGTAAAAAACACAAGGTGTCACCACGGCTTAGAAGAAACCCACAATTTAATAATGCAACACAGATGAAAACAGCATACAAATGATACAAACTGTAAGTGGTTTCACGTTTCCTTTGAATGCTTCATCAGACATATACAACAATATAAAACCTTGTGCTTTTTTGGAGTACGTGAATTCTGCTATTGCATCAAGGTTCTTTACCCTTTGGCTGTTATTTGCTATTTGATTTTAAGTATTGTCACAAATGGTAACAATTTTACTTTAATGTTGCAAATATGTTTCTTAGCATTATTATTTTTATTACTAATGATTTTCTCTGTTACTTGCTGAACAAAAGAATGAGAAAGCAAGACAGATGGTTGAATTATCAAGGAAGAAGGCTGAATTTATTGCAATAATATTTTACTGAGAAATAGGATCATATTTTGAATGCCTGATCTGAGATAATTCTATCTTATCCTACCTAAACATAGAACTGTAACTGCTGCACAGCTTGTGAATAGGTCCAAGCAGATATAAGTCTCTACACCACATTCTGTACTCATTATTGCTAATGATTTCTCTCTCACGATACAAATCCAGTGCTCAGTAGGAAAAACAAATGAGCATTGTGTCAGCATATCTAATTACAGCCGAGTGACACCTCCGGGTGTTTCTGCAGTTACATCCTACTGGTGCCTCTAGGCATCAAATATTGCTTGTTTATATTTGCATTAATAATTCCAAAACCATGCTACATACAAGTTATTATAAGATTTTTTTCTTAAAGCTTACACAATGACAAACACAACTGTATTGATATTTGACATCTGTCTAGTGCAGATAATGAGATAT
The DNA here is from genome assembly GCF_019279795.1 of Protopterus annectens. NCBI lineage: Eukaryota > Metazoa > Chordata > Ceratodontiformes > Protopteridae > Protopterus > Protopterus annectens. The sequence continues at coordinate 1,826,599,456 of NC_056728.1, read as the reverse complement.
TAACTGTTGTCCTTGTAATATCTGTGTATGTGGTCATAAATGTCACATTTCCCTAAATATCTCAACAACCAAATAGCAGAGATAGGGGGTCTGAATGAAGAGATGATAAGTCAGCAAGCAAAGGAGAGTAATATTGAATTAATCATCAAGTCTTGTTAGTATCTTCACAAGGTGGACCCTGGTTTTCAGAATATTTCACCAAGATGACACTGATATATAGACTGTATTTTATGCAGCATATATCATGGACAAAAGTAGGTTAAAAACAAAAAAGATAGCTGAGCACAAAAATCACAGGATAAAAAAGTGGCCAAAACCTGGTAGGCGTACTGGCGCCAGCCGCCAGAACTGGAAAAAAAATAACAGTGTAGAATCCTCTAGACATGGAAACATTCCATCAATGGGGCTAGGCCAGACTCAGGGGGAAGATGGACCCCCTGTTGTAGAAGGAAGTAGTAGTCCCCAAAATCACAAAAACTGATAGGCCGAAAAACAGCCACAAAGGTGACAGAGTGGATTTTTGAGGATAAGAAAGAAACTATGTATTGTTATTTTTATGCAAGAACCCCATAATTTCTAGACAGAGTATATACAAAAAGATTAAGAAACGAAAGAAAAATATTTGAAAAAGAAAAATCGTCAAAAGCTTCAAATGGAAATTTGTGCTCACTAATACAACAAATTTATGAAAAACATTATATAGACCAGAAAACCTTGGGCTGTTTAGAAAAAAAAAGGCAACTGAGGAAGTGCGAAAATATAAAGAATAAAATCTAGAGATTTTTGAAAGGTATAAAAAAGAAATATTACATGGCAAAGGAAGAGAGATCTGATATGGTGCAATATTTATGCAAAAGAGAAAGCCATATTAATGAATACAACAAAAAGAAGCCCCAAATATATTCAAATAGAAATACAGGCAAAGGCATCCAGTTATGGAAAATTTCACAATACAAAAAATAAGACCACAAAGAGGGAACACAGAACACAAGATTAGTAAAGCAGAAGTTAAAAATAGAAGCTGAAGTTATGGAATACCTGCAAAGTGAAGGATTTAGTGTAGAAAGTCTAACACAGGTTATATCACAGCATGATGGAACAACACGTCCCCCAAGTAAGGAGAAAATGGAGGAGCAGGAGACATTTGAAGAAGAAATATGGACACGGGAAAGAAAAAGAGATTTAATATGGTGCAGTGTTTATGCAAAGGAGAAAGCAAAACTAACCAATATAAAAAGAGCACCAACAAAGATATTTGAAGAGAAATAAAAGCAAAGGCATCTGGATATGGAAAATTTTACAATTCAATAATAAGAAAACAAAGAAGGAAAGTAGAAAAGAGAACTAGTAATTGATAAGTTAAAGAAACAGAAATTGAGGTTATGGATTACCTGTGAAGTGAAGGATTTACTGTAAAAAATCTAACTCTGATAACACCACAGTAGGATACAGCAATGGATCCCCAAACTAAGGAGAAACCAGTGGGTCAGGAAACACCTGATCAGTTGCCCCATGAAGATACTTTGGAGCCTCCCATAGGAAACCAGTACAAATGTTCAGTTGGAGTTAGACAGCAAGAGAAGGAACAGGAAACGGTGGCAGGTCTGATGCATTCAATGTTGTGGAGTGATAGGTCAGTGAGTTCCCATATAAAAGAGTAACGGATGGTACAGGATGAAACTGAAGAAAATGTGGCACAGGAAGATGCTCTGGAACTTTCTGCTGAATGCCCACAGGAAATGAAGAAGATAGAATGTGCCCTCAGTTTAGAAGAAAATAGAGAGAAGAGTTGCTTGATTTAGTAGAGATGGGCAGACTTATTAAAATCAATGAAAGAAATAGACTACAGAAAGTCAATAAAACCCAAAAAATAATTTGATCAAACAAATGAACACAGCAATTAGGACTGTTTATAGAAATTCATCTGATATAACAGAATTACATAGGGTATATTACCATGCAACTAAATTAACAACAGATAAAGTCTTACCACAAAAACACTGGATAGTAAGGTAAAGGAAGCAGAGAAATCAAATTCCATAATGGAAGCATTGAACAGAGAAAACTATAAAGCAACTAAGACAAGAAGTGTCACGTTAGAAGACTACAAAAGAGGGAAAGGATCAACAAAAATACTCAGAAAGATAGGCATGATAAAAGCGGATCTATATTATAACATCGAAGTTCTCTAACATTGAATGTTATAATATCGAACCCGTAATGTCGAACGCTAAAAACAGCGAAGGTGCAGGACATCAAATTCTTTCCCAGGGAAATAATTCAGTGGGCCGTTGCTGTGGCTTCACTGTTTTCAGCGTTCGATATGTTGGAGCATTACAGGTCAGGTTCAGGTGAGTGTGCAATTGTGTGTAGGTTAGGGTTAGGGGGTGAGTTAGGGTTAGGGCGTGGGTCAGGTAAGTGTGCAATTGTGTGTAGGTTAGGGTTAGGGGGCGGGTTAGGTGAGTTAGGGTTAGGCCGCGGGTGAGGTGAATGTGCGATAGTGACAAACCTTAGGGTTAGGTTTGGGTTAAGGTAAGTGGATAGCTAGTACTATATGTAAAGTTTAGTTTAGGTGTAGGATTTTAAGTGTATGTGTGTGGATGGCTCTTTTTTGTGTGTGTTTGTGCTGTGTGTATGTTTCTCAGAATAGCAATTTTTTTCCCTGGGAAAAAAATCGCTATTCTGACTGTTCGATGTTTTCACACTTCAGTGTTTAGAGTTCGATATAATAACATTCAATGTTAGAGAACTTCGATGTTATGATATAGACCCGATAAAAGCAATGTGCAGTTTCAGAACAGATCACGCTCGATTGTGCACTAGCACAAATGTTGTTCTTCTTTCGGCTTTTCCAGGTTAGAGGTCACCACAGCGGAACTCCGGTCCACTAATGATTGGCAGTAGATTTTTATGGTGCTGAGGTGCCAGCTCAATGCCAAACCTTCAACAAAGGCACGTCAATTTACACATGTCTTTCGAACACCACTCGACTGCGGGGAGGACATGCAGACTCCACATAGAAGGCACTCCAGCCAAGAATCGAACGGGAGAACCTCTTGCTGTGAGGTGACAGCATTACCGCTGCACCACCGTGGTTGTGCACTAGCACAAATAATAAACTAAAAATATCTGAAACCTGCAGAAAAAAGTAGAATATTTGAAGATAAATATAAAAGAAAAGTACAAAATAAGCAATTTATTGATGACCGAAAAAGTTTTATAGAGAATTGGGAAACAAGGCAAAAGGAATTGGAACACGACCAAAAAAGAAGAAATAGATACATTTTGAAGAAATATCTGTGAATATCCTGTGGAACATAACAAAGATGCTGAATGGATAAAAGAAGCAAAAGAAAAAAGAATAAGACGCTCAAATGTACAGGATAGGAAATGGGATGAAGTAACCGTCAGAGAAACTGAAACAGAGTTAAGAAAAGCTCCTAATTGAAAAACCCCATTCCAGATGCAGTACCTAACTTCTGGCTGAAAGTATTAACATCTTTATATGAAGATTTAGCCATGAGTAAGAACTATTTATATGCACAGCCCAAACAGACACCAGCCTCGTTAACAACAGGAAAAACAATACTCCTACTTGAATGAACCTGCAAGCTATCCTAAAAACTATAGACTAGTAACTTGCCTTCCTACAACATATAAACTATACACTGGAATCGATGCTGACAGAGTTTATAGTCATTTAGAAGAAAACTCAATCACAGCAATAGAACAAAAGGGTAACAAAAGAAAGTCATATGGAACAAAATTGTTTGCTTGTTGCTAAATACTGTCAAAACGGAGAACTGTAAAAAGCAGAAGTATCTAAGTATGGCATGGATAGACTACAAAAAAGCATTTGACAGTATTCCACATTCATGGATAAAAGAGTTCTTAAAAATGTATAAAATACACCCTACATTGATCAGTTACATTACAACAACCATGAAACAGTGGCAAACCACTTTGCAGTTAAGCAATGATAAAGGGCAAATTATTATTCTAGGGATAAAAATTCAAAGGGGGATATTCCTGGGTGACTCTTCTTTGTCATTGTTGCTCTTTTGTCTACTTAACAGATTAGATCATGACTACAATCTGGCTCTCATAAAACAACAAAGTGTAAAGACTTCTCACCTTCTTTTTGTGGATGATTTAAAACTGTATAGTTTTTCAGATGAGGAGCTTAAAGTACAACTGCAAGTGGTCAAAACTTTTTCAGATGATATAAGAATGTCATTTGGTCTTGATACATGTGCAAAAGAAACCTTTAAAGGAGGAAAGCTGCAATACCAAGAAAACATCAGCCTGGGACAGGAATGTGATATAAAAGAACTTGAGCAAGAGGGGGTGTATAGATATTTGGGAACTGATGAAGGATAAACAATGAAACATGAGCAAAGGAAAATAAAAATTAATAAGGAATATTTTAGAAGACTAAAATTAATACTGAAAACAGCACTGACATCTGGGGGCAAAGTCCAAGCTATAAACCAATTTGCTCTTCCATTTTAGAGTGACTGACTGGCCCCAAAAAGTGTTGGATTAGTTGGACAGGAAAACAAGAAGGATGCTTCATGCTTATCAAATGATTTATAAAAAATAGTGTATATCAAGACTATATATTCCCCATTCTGAAAGAGGTATGGGCCTCCTCAAAATTGATTACATGTATAGATCTGCAGTCATAGGACTGCATACATATCTGCTGACCCCACAAGACCTAAACATAATAAAAGTTTTAAAACATGAGGAGAATAAGTCTAAGATGACTTCCCTGCTTGGTTTAGCAGACGCATATCTGTGTCAAGCAGAAATGGAAATCAAACCAGAAGTGGATAAAAATCAGGCAGCAACTGAATGTGCCAAAAAAAGAAAAGAAAGAAGATAATGTTAAGGATCGGGTTCCTATTGCGAAATCGAACATGAAGAATGCCGAATACTGGAAGGCCAAACTTGGTAGTTCGAAAGGTGAGAATGTCGAAGCCGCGGAAACCCGAATTCTTTCGCAGGGAAAGGATTTGGTTGGCCGTTTCTGCAACTTCGGCATTTTCGGACTGGGTCAACGTAAGTGTGCGAACGGGTAGTGACGGACTTTAGGGTTACGGCGCGGGTCAGGTAAGTGTGCGATAGTGATGGACTTTAGAGTTAGGGAGTGGGTCAGGTAAGTGTGCAATAGTGATGGACTTTAGGGTTAGGGCGCGGGTCAGGTAAGTGTGCGGTAGTGACGGACTTTAGGGTTAGGGCGCAGGCCAGGTAAGTGTGCAGTAGTGATGGAATTTAGGGTTACGGCTGGGTTAAGGATAGTGCATAGATAGTGGTGTATGTTAGGTTTAGTGTAGGTTTTGAAGGTGCTTGGTGTGATTGTGTTATGTGTGTGTTTTTTGGAACAGCAAATATTTTCCCTGGGAAAAAATTCGCTGTTTTGAAGTTTCGATGTTATCCATATTCGATCTTCCAAGTTCGAACTTATGGTGTTCGATATTTTGGAAGTTCGATTTCGTGATATAGACCCGAAGGATCAGCTGAGAAGGCAAGAAATGTGGAAAATACATAAATATAGTTGCAAGTACAGAAAACGTTTGGAACAACCTCATGCTGATCAAGATCGAATGCAGGAATGGTTAAGGAGAGGTGAATTTAAACCAAAAGATGAAAAGTTAATATTGGCAGCCCAAGACAGTGGACTATGTGCATGCTGGTTTACAAGGTCCATTGAGCATGTGAAGAAACAGATAAATGTAGGTTTTGTAAACCAGAATTGGAAACAGTTGCACATCTTGTTGCTGGTTGTGACACACTAATGGCAAAAGGACTGCATACTAAAAGGCATAATAATGTGGCAAGATTGTTGCATTGGGGATCATGCAAACATTATAATACTGACCTAGCTGAAAAACATTAGAAATATGAGCTACGAAGCATTATAGAAAATGATGAAGTTTATATCGTGTAGGATTACCCATTACAAATAGTTCAAAAATGTGAGAAAACCAGATATAGTAGTCAATGAAAAGAAGACAAAAGTAGCATTGATCATTGAAACTGCTACACCCAGTAATTAACGGGTCTTATAAAAAAGAATTTACAATCATAGTTAGATATGTTATGATACATGTAACACCATATCAATTGCAGAAGGAGTCAATGCTGGGCACATCTCGGGTGCTGTGAAGGGCACATCACAGGTGCTGCAAAGAGCACTTCTGGTTAACATCAAAGATTAAAACAATACTAATTTCATGAACTTTAATCATACTCTGACATAGGAATGGGGTCCATTCCTGTCATGGTATTAAAAACCCAAGACTTGGATAAATTAAAACTAGAGACAGAACTGCTTAGTCTCATATGAAAGCTTTCCACTGGATGAACAAAATGCTGCTGACAGTATGTGTGTAACTGAAGTGGTTCCTGAGATATTAAATTGTTTACAAAGTATTACAAACTTAAAATCTGCTATGTTTACTGTGACTTATAAAATCCAGTTTAAGAACTAGAACCTAAAAAATACTATCACTATAAAAAATATTTTTCGCAGAAGATTATGCTTTCCACTTTTTTAGAAACCCCTGTGGTTCCAGAGATACAAGCCCTTGTTTGAAATGTGAAGACATAATTTGATTCTATCAAAAAGCCTAGGCTCCACCCATTGGAAGTTACATTGCAAGTTGACAGAGGTCAATTGGAGGAAATGAGTTAATATTACAGCTTTGTCATCATCCTTGACTAGACATCAACGAATCATTCTGTGTTTTTGAAGTGACCAGACCTAATAAAGAGAATTTCTGTAATAGTCTGGAATACATACAAGGGCATTGAATGTATGTACGCACTTCAGTACAGTTTTCCAAATAGAGGGGTAGATGACAGGAACTAGCACCCAAGGAGAAACCCATCCCAAACTAAAAAGAAAAAAATAAATAAAATATAGTCTTGTACTACAAAATGCCTTGGTTGAGACTGCATCAAAAAGACATTTGTACCTCATCCGGAGTCTGAGGATTTTTTTTGTTTCCCCTCAGCTATTTAAAAGGTGACAACTGACAAATTAACGCTATCTGCAATGTAGGGAAAAGCCACAAGAAATCACACTGACCTTTTGGTTTTCTGGTGCTGTTTTCCCCTAGTTCTTTATCCTGTACTACTTCAGTGATTGGTGGAGGTGCCCCTGTAATGACGTCAGCAGAAAGAGTTGCGCTGGTAGGGAGGGGGAGAGATTGTGGTTGTTTCTGTTGTGTACTGGCTGCTGATCATTTGTTCATCTGATCTCAGACTCTAAACTGTCTGTGCATCACTCCTACTGTTAACTACTTTGGTTGGCTGTGCTTTTCTTCAGTAATATCTACTGTTCTTTTCATCTTGACTGAGAGCGTATTTCACTTCTGAAGATGAAGGGCAAGGTAAGGTAAGCAATGCAATGCAACTTAGCAAGCATTTAAGAACTAGAGAGTTTTGGAGAAGTTGTTTTAATCAAGTTTACAAGTAGTATGTTTTAGTACTTTGCGTAATCTGTTACTCACTGTTACTTTATTAAATTGCAACAGCCAAGACATCAGTAATGCAATTGGTGTGTGTGTGTGTGTGTGTGTGTGTGTGTGTGTGTGTGTGTGTGTGTGTGTGTGTGTGTGTGTGTGCTCGTGTGCATATGTGTGTATTTCCTGTCTTTGAAATACTGACTTCCATTGTTAGCAATATTTTTTTTTATGTTATGATTTGACTGTGTGTGTGTGTGTGTGTGTGTGTGTGTGTGTGTGTGTGTGTGTGTGTGTGTGTGTGTGTGTGTGTGTGTGTGTGTGTGTGTGTGTGTGTGTGTGTGTGTGTGTGTGTGTGTGTGTGTGTGTGTGTACATGTGTAGGTCAGATTTTCTTTCTGAATGTGTGTATTCAAAATGTATTTCTGTTATTAGTAGCACTGCACTTTTTTTAGTGCACCTCTGTGTTTGTTTATATAGAGTTGTTTATCAAAATGATACACTGACTCACATGGACCTATTTCAGGCTCATCCCAGATGTGAACGCAAAACAAAAACAAGAGAATTCACAACCAAATTTTAAAAGCAGAGATTGAAAAGACAACATAGCTGCAAAAATACATTTACAAAGTACAGGTATTCCAACATTTAAAGAAGTACAGTGGTAAATCCGTGGTGGTGGTGCTGCGGTAGCGTTGTCGCCTCACAGTAAGATGCTGTCCAGTTCGATTCTCAGCTAGAGCATCTTCTGCGTGGAGACATGCATGAATGGGCGTACCTTCATTGAAGGTTGTGCATCAGGGCTGGTAACTCGGCATGTAAAAATCAACTACCAATCATTAGCGGACCGGAGTTCCACTGTGGCATCCCCTAACCGGGAAAAGCCGAAAGACACAACAACAACAACAACAACAGTGGTAAAGAAATATTTACAATACACAGGAGGCATTTACATTGTAACAAGCACATATTTCTGTTAGAGGTTCTGTAAGCAATGCATGAATACAGGTAGTTAGGAGATAACTGGGCTAAAAGAAGACGGAATAGGTGGTAACTGGAGTCTGCAAAGAAGATTGTCTTACCTGTTATGTAAACCAGTAATGCTTGCAGGTTTAAAAGTCATCCATCAGATGAGACTCTAAACTGGTGTTCCATCTGCCTGAGTTGGTGACAGCTCAGATGGATGTAAAACATCCCATGGCACCTGTGACAAAGGGAGATACTGCCAGCCCAGCTAGCTCGAATATTGTAAATAATTATATGTCATTGGTGAATATTGAAATGATTTGTATAAGATGCTTGTGTTACAAATATGCTAGAACTGTAAGTTATGTGTATATCAAACTGGTTTATACAGACATTTGTATTAAAAAAGGTATTTTATAAAGTGCTTGTGCTTAAAGCGTAACCACAGTGTGCCCTACTGGAAAAGAACAGAAATGTACATGCACTATTGTAACTATTTCAATGTATATATTTTGGAGGTTAACTTCAGAAAAATAACTGAAATTAAATTACTTTATGGCTACCCAATAACAGATATTATCTTTCAATTTTCAATGCAGCCAGACACAGAGTCTGTACTGAGAAGCATCCTCTATTGTCTTTGGAGTGAACTAATAACTAGTTTTGAAATGTGAAGGATTGCAACTGTTTTATGACCTCCAGCATCTGCCAAAGATCTGAGGTCTATGTATTTTCACAGGTAGATGCTAAATACTGCCAGATTCCAGCAGTGGAGGTTTCACCTGGGATAGACTCAGATGACAAGAAATTATGTCATTCTGCAAGCTATCCCAGCAGTAATATTTGAGATATTAATTTGAGAAGTCTCTTAGAGAGAGAGAGTGTGCATTCCACAGTTTGTCTTGGACCTGACAACAACTAGGAGATCCATTCACCACATCTGCCTTACTCTGATGAAATAAGTTTCTTGGGAACAGTATAATTCTCTTGGATATAGTCAGGAATATAGCAAAGCTTAGTTCAGATATTTTTCTTTATTTATCTGAGACTGTCCTGCAATGTTGTTTTAAATATTTCCTGTGATTTTGAACTCTGATGCCACTGTGAATATAAACTGAATATATTCTTGTTCTTTTATTATTTATTATTAAATATATTTTAACATTTCATTGTGGCCAATCTGTCTAGAGATATATAATTTTTGAGAGTACTTGCATAGTTATTTGGTGACACTGTCTGAACCACTCCTAATAGACTTGCTCTTGGTCATTCTACCATTTGTATTAATGTTAATATTGCACAGTAAGATCGGACACCCTTTGTTAAGGGCCTTAAATTAGCTGATAAGGAGTTGGCTGGTGGCAGTAATTACTACCTTATATTCTGGGCAAAAGTGGGCATAGCTAGTAAACCTGTGCCAGCCTTTCCCAGGTGTGTGTGTGTGTGTGTGTGTGTGTGTGTGTGTGTGTGTGTGTGTGTGTGTGTGTGCGCACGCATGTGTGTGTGTTTTGTGTGCAAATCAAACCTCAATTGAGATCTCAACTCTATACCTCTGCTACTGGAGAGTCTTATTGGGGATCTGGAGAAAGAGGGAGAAACTTGCCCTGGACTAGCTGTGGTCTCTGTGTGCTCTTAAGGGAAATTGCACTTGATGCAGAGAGCTGCATCTGGAAATACTGAGTGTGTACCTGTTATCCTCCCAGTGTACATCCACCACTGGTATCAGTGGTGAGGATTGAGGCTCCTTGATTACTGGTCCAGTGGTGGGTCATCAAATTATTGGTGGTCAGTGGAGGAATACCCACATCACATTTGGTGGGCAGTGGTGTGGATATTGAACTCCTGTAGCCTGTAAATGGTGGTCACTAAAGATGTTTGTACTCTCAAGCAGCCACACAGTAGACATTCAGTGTTTAATATCACAATAGTTGTATTTATTTTGTGTTGGCTTAGTTAGTCAGGGAGAACAGGCAAGGATGTCAGCAGAGGATTATGGCAAGCTGACAAGGAGCCAGTTGGCTGAGATGTGCTAAGACAAAGGACTGGTGCATGCCAACCTGACTAAATTGGAAATGATTGCAGCCTTAGCTACAGCTGCATCACAGACCATCAACCAGGAGGATAACCAAACTGGCTTTGGGGATGTACAACTCTAAGAACATGGACAGTCCAACCTTTCAACAGAAGACTTAAAGGAAGGAGTTAAAGAGACTTGAACTGGAGGCCAAATGTTTTGAAACAGAATCAGCAGAGAGACTGCATCGTTTAGAGGGTGAAGAAAATGAGGAACTGCAGTGTTTGGAGGCTGAAGAAAATGAGAAATAGAAACAAATGGAACTGGAATCAGCAGAGAGACTGAGATGTCTGAAAGCTGAAGAAAATGAGAGGCAGAGGCAATATGAAAAGGAAATGGTGACTGCCAGGGTTATGGGTGTTTGTTTAAGTAGTTTATTGTACACAAATACATCAGGATGGATGGCAGGAACAATGAACTTTAACTATCTAACTAACGGACTACATACATGCATGCGCACTCTCTGGCTGCTAACTCCAAATGGTACTCTAGCTTGCACATGCTCATTACTGACATGCATGTGCTGACTCACTGTAAAGCTTCTTATGGGTATATAACACACTCTGATCTACACAAAATACAATAAATTATTTTCTTTCTACTAACTCCAACTGGCTTTCATTAAGTCTTTTAATTCCTTTTCCTAACTTAATATATTATAGTTTCATAGATTAGTACCACTCCTCATAATTTCAGTAACCAGTTTAATATCACAATTATTCTTTTTTATCTTAGATTACAGTTAAAATCCCGTTATTATAATATTCATATTTACACATACATAATTAAGTATAGTTTTAAACCGTCTCTCTTAGTTTTTTTAGTAACATAAGCTACAATTCTATATACATATTTTTCCATCTTATGTCTAATACTGTTATTCTACCTATTCATCTATTGCAACATCAACATCTTGATAGCTGTTTGTCATAATATACATATGCCTGAGGGAGCGCTACAGAATCCTGAAAGTCCAAAATCCTGAGACCAAAATCCTGAAAGTTCAAAATCCTGAAAACTCAAAATATTGAAAACTCAAAATCCTGAAAACACACAGGATACCAACACTTACTATAATCCAGCACAAGTACATACAGAAACATATTACCCTTCAAATATATGCAGGGGGTAGTGTAGCAACTTAGTGTAGTGAAGTGCAATCTTGGAGTTGATATATTTAAGTAGCAGGGGGTGTAGGGGGCTGTGTGCCCCCCACATGGGGGGTGCAGGCGGGCTTGCCCCCCCTGCATATATTTGGAGGGTAATATGTTTCTGTTTGTACTTGTACTGGAATATAGTAAGTGTTGGTATCCTGTGTGTTTTTAGGATTTTGAGTTTTCAGTATTTTGATTTTTCAGGATTTTGAACTTTCAGGATTTTGGTCTTCTGGATTTTGGGCTTTCAGGATTCTGTAGCGCTCCCATGCCTGAACATGTTTCTTTACCTATATTCCAAACAACCATACCATTCCAAAGTTTTTCTGTTTGCATTCTTTCATCTTCTGTTAATAGTCTTATGTCCTCTAATATTATTACGCCAGCATCTATTTCAGTACACCATTGTAATATACTAATTTTTCTTTTAGTATTTTTCAAGCTATTAACATTTAATGTAAACATTCTCAGCTATTACAAAACAGTTGTTATAATATAATTTCTATAATTTTCTCTGAACTGCGGTGGTGATGCTGCGGTAGCGTTGTCGCCTCACAGTAAGATGTTGTCCTGTTCGATTCTCAGCTAAAGCGTCTTCTGTGTTTAGACATGCGTGAATGGGCATACCTTCGTTGAAGGTTGTGCGTCAGGGCTGGCAACTCGGCACGTAAAAATCTACTGCCAATCATTAGCAGACCGGAGTTCCGCTGTGGTGACCCCTAACCGGGAAAAGCCAAAAGACAAAACAACAACAACCTTTCTTATTTTCTCTAAACATTATGTTTTTAAATTTTCTTTTCCTTTCCCTGTCATTTTTTTTTCAATTTACTTTGAGCCATTTAGATTCTTCTTCACTTGTCTCATCTGTTACTTTTTTCTTTATTTCTTTCATTATCTTTATGTATAATCTCTATATTAATTTCATTTTGCTGAACTTTTGTGTCACAACTTCTTCTAGTTCTTTCTCCTGTACAAATTAATTTTCACCTACTTGTATGTCTCTTTTACATTCTAACCATGAATGTCTAGTATCACCAGATTTCTTGCATTTTAAAATCACACTTTTTTGCATTATGCCCTGTATTACCACACAAATAACATTTTTGTTATCACATTCCTTAATGAAATGATGATCTTTTGCACAAAAATAACAAGTCTTTGCTTGCCCTATATATCTCACAAAACCTTATTACTATAAACACTAATAATAATTGGTATATGTATCAGATTATCATTTTCCATCTTCAGTATTACTCAACATTCCCATCCCCCAGTCCAAAGTCCTCTTTCATCATAAACATTTGTTGTAACCAACACCTCCTTGCACAGTCAGTAAACTCATTTTTAAATCTATAGATTAATCTTCTCTTCTAAAATGAACCGATTTTCTTTTTTGTTGTTGTTGTTTGTCTAAAAAACTGTTGAATTTCATAGGTTCATAGGTTCATAGGTAGGTACTAGGCTATTGCCCCTAGGGCCTATACAAGCCTAGCCAAAAAGGTACCCTGGCTTTCGCCACCCAAGAAAATTATTTTCCTGTGCCCCTGTCGAGCAGAACCACAGAAGTGATCCCCGGGGTGAATTTCCTATTACCCATCCAATCATCAAGATTTTTCTTGAAGAATGCTAATGAGGAACTCTGTTTGACATAGATAGGTAGTCTGTTCCAGAGTATGGGAAGTCTCTGGGACAGGAATCTATCCCTCCAGCATGTTCTGTTTATTGTGGTGCCAAGGTTTAGGTCCCTAGAGTGTGTAGTTCAGAGGGATTGGGATTTCTTTAAGTGGAGCATGTCCAACAGCTCTGGGTTTGACATAGTTTTGTATGTTAGGCAGAGATCGCCTCTGAGAAGGTGATATGTGATGGAGTAAAGCTGGAGTTTTTTGAGACGGTCTGCGTAAGGCATGTGTTTGAGGCCAGTAATCCTCTTTGTGAGGTATTTTTGCGGCCTTTCCAGTTGTTGTAGATGTCTTGTGAGGTACATACCAAAAGGGGCGTTGTTCTCTACCCCTGTGGTTGGGTGGGCGTTTGAAAAACATGCGTAAATGGGCGTGCCTTCATTGAAGGTTGAATGTCGAACTGGCACCTCACGTTCGTGAAAATCTACTGCCAATCATTAGTGGACCGGAGTTCTGTTATGGCGACCCCTAACCGGGAAAAGCCGAAAGACAACAACAACAACTCTATAATGGGTCTAATGAGTGATGAGTAGAGGGGAACAATGTCCTTTTTTTTTCTGGATGAGAAACCTTTTGTGATGAGGTGTGCCACGTAGAAGGATTTCCTGGCCACTGTGGTGATGTGATTATCAAAGGAGAGACTACTGTCCACCTGTGTCCCAAGGTCTCTTATCACACTTTCAGTGTTAAGTATGTTAAGCCTATGTGGTAGTTCATGGGTACACAGTTTTTACCAAAGGGGATGACAATGCACTTTTTTGGCATTGAGCTTGAGACCATGGCTTTGACACCAGGCATCTGTCTCAGTGAGGCCCTTCCACATCGTTAGGAGTTTCAATTATGGCTCCTAGTTTGCAGTCATCTGCAAATTTAGTTAGCCAAAGACCTTTTGTGTTAGCCTGTACTTCAGAGAAGTAGATACCAAACAGGAGAGGACCCAGGACTGAACCCTGTGGCACTCCACTTGTCACTGGTCTGAAGTCTGATTTGAAGTCTGCTACTTTCACAGTGTGGGTTCTGTCAGTAAGCCAGTTGACAACCCATCTTGTGACATAGGGATTTATACCTAGTTTAGTGAGTTTATCTATAATTCCAGAGTGGGGGATGGTGTTGAACGCCTTGGCAAGATCTAGATAGGCTGTGTGAACTACCTTACCCTCATCTATGGCTTTGGTGACTACTTCAAAGAAGTCTATCAGGTTTAGGAGACATGATCTGCCTTTTACAAACCTGAACTGTGGGGGGTTCAGAGTTTGGAGATATCCAATGTCTTTGTTTATGAGTTCCATGATGATATGTTCCATGGCCTTGCAGACCAGGCTCGTCAGGCTAATGGAGTGGTAGTTCCCGGAGTCTGTTGTGGCCCCCCCTTTGTGGAGTGGGATATCCATCATGGTGCTCCATTCAATGGGCACAAAGCCTGAGGTGAGGCTATGATTGAACATGGTACTTAGGTGGGGTGCCAGTTCACTCTGTAGTTCATGTAGAAGGCAGCCTGGGATGTTGTCAGGTCCCATGGATGCTGTGTTCTTGGCTTTGGAGAGTGAGGTTTTTACCCGTACAGCCATGATTACAGGAACTTTGCATTCTTCCCGTATAAAGATGGGCACTTTAGGGGGTGAGAGGGGGGTACCGTTAGCACTGAACCTATCTGCCAGGACATATTCAGAACAAGGGTACACATTTTTTTTATTTGTTCGCATTTCCCTATGAAGTTTTGCATATATATTTTCCATTCTCAAATGATAAGTCACAAAAAGTCTCATTGTTAATAAGAATAAATGCTCTTACCTCCTTTGCAGTTACACCCAAAGGAGCAATTAGAGACGCACATATCATACCCCTCCAGTCCAGTCTCCTTTTTACTGCTTACACAAATGGTACACTTCTCTTTATGACCTTCTTTTCTTCCTACTTCTTTAACTGTTTGCACAAACGTCCTTTCACTGACTTCATCTTTTCCACCTTCTCTTTCTATTTTCTCCATTATGTCACTCCATGATACTACAGTGTTACTTTCTGACTCATTCTGGTCAATCACCTGCACCACATAATCATCCCTCAACCCTCCGGACTGAAGGGTTGAAATAATACATCCATTCTATATCTCCGATTCACCCTTGAACTTCCTTTTCTGAAATAAATTCTCTGATTCAGATTCCACCTTCTCATTTGTATTGACCTGCTCCCTTCTCCTCTTCTCCTCAGCTACAAACTCATCCTCCACCATCACCTTGTATACATTTTCACTTGGCAATGTTTCTGCCAACTCCATATTGCTTTCTATATTAACAATAATATTAGTACTATCAGTGTTCTGGATAACATCTTCCATGGCTCTGCTGTCTCTTCAGGCTGCCTTCTTGGCTGGAGCAGAGACAGAAGCCCGATGTGCCACTTTCAAAATTGTCCCCCTATGCATAAGAGTAGGGGGAAGCTCCCTAATGATCTGGTTAAATTTTCCCTAGTAATATAAATACTACCTTAGCTCTCCACTGAAAAGAGACCACTAACCTAGTCACCAAGGATACAAAAATAAATAAATAAATGCAGAATGAGAATGAGAGTGATAAGTGGGTGTTAATAGAGGTGTAAGTGGTGGGAAGGTACAGAGAAAGAGAGATGGAAGCAGTCTATTAAGAGAGAGAATTGTTTATTGAGTAAGCTATCAAAAACATGGAAGTATTGAAAGCTAGCTGTTAGGGTAAGAAGAATGGGAACCGGGGAGTGAGAAGGGAGGATGATGATGAAGACAGGAGTGTTAAGGGAGCCTGGTGGACAGTTGGGGCAGTTGGAGGAAGAAACTGGAAAAGAGCCTGTAGATGGTGTTGGTTTAGTTGTTCAAAAACTGCTGGCTAGTGATTGCATAGTATAAGAAATTAGCTAGTAGCCGGAATATGTTGTATGGGTTAAGTTAACATTCTCCTAGTGAGGTAATGTTTGACAGCTTTCCTGAACTGCATTAGAGTACTTGAGTTCTTACAGCTGACACTATAATTTTCCAGAATTTGGAGCCTAATATAGAAAAGGTGTGTCTATATCACACAATCAGGCACTCCAAGGTTAGCCATTTGGAAAAGGAAAGGGATAGGAGGTCTTCTTGATGTTGAATGTTAATGTTGTGAGGGGATTGATGAAATCTGTAGGCAATCATGATATTGGCATAGAGAAGGATGTGGAGTTGTGGCAGGTCTGTTGGGACTCTGCTGATGTAAATGAAAAAATGCAGCCATGATAGGATGGAGCCCCAAGGGACTCATTTGAGTTGGGAGCTTTGGTTGAAGAGGAACAGCCTATTTTAACTCTTAAATTATGGAAGGAAGGAAAGATGAGGAAATATTGGGAAGCAGGATTTGATACCATGCACTGGATGGGCAACAATGAAAGAGTGGATGGTCTACCATGTCAACGGCTTTGGTTAGGTTTAAACATAATGCTACTGTGACTTGCTGTTTGTCTGTACCCATTAGTATGTCATCAGTTATTGTCTTGATAGCTGTCTTTGTGCTCCTTTTGTCCCAGAATCCATTTTTATTGGGGGATAGGAGGTTATGGTTATCAATACACTTAGATGGCTGATCATGGTCTATTTTTGGCACTTTACCAAGCATTTGGAGTATTGAAATGGGTGTGCGTCTAAGCAAGTGTATGGGTTGTTTCTGGAATTTGTTTAGTAATAGCACAACTTAAGCTTGTACCCACAACTAAACTGCCCTGCTGCAGCATCTACCAGTCCCGACTACCCAAACAAGCAAGTTAAAACCAACAGAACTGCATAATAACTGAACTACACAGCAGTTCCTACGAGCGGCCAACTTAAGCTTGTACCCACAGTTAAACTGCCCTGCTGCAGCATCTACCAGTCCTGACAACCCAAACAAGAAAGTTAAAAACAACAGAACTGCATAATAACTGAACTACACAGTGTTTCCTGCGAGCAGCCAACTTAAGCTTGTATGTGTACCCACCTTTAATAATCATTTGTACATGTATCTATTTTAAAAAGAAAAAGGACACATTAACTGTAAAAGGGTCCTAATTACCAGAACTGTATGCTGTGCTTCTGTAGTGGTTCCCACCCCCATCCCTCAAACACCAGCCATTCTCATACACGTACAACAAATTAAGGGGATATTTACCTCCTGATATGCCCTAACCATTCAACTAAAGTAAAATAAAAAAGAAACATAGCCAGCACATTGGTTTAGGCAGAACATATTCTCTAGAGCAGAAGACTCTTGTCTTTCTTTTATACTTACCTGTCAAATTGTTTTTTCTTGTAGCTTGCACACTGTGCCATTTCTGGGTTACTATACCATGTATTTCACTTCCTGCCTATTATCTCTCCTATAGCAAATGCCATCCAGGTTTTGTGACCCCCATATTGCCATCCTTCCTCTTTCCCTACACCCTTTCGCTATCTAAATAATCCAAACTTAGCGTTCAGTGACATTATCCCACTCCAGAAACACAGCTATGGTTTCTGGTGATTCAGGCAGTGATATGATTCTGTTTAATACTCTTTTAATCCTTGGATTTCACTACTGCATAATATTTTCAAAGCACATAATGTATGTTGTGAGCCTGATTAAATCTCATGTCATTTACTGCAGAGAAAAGTGGAATTGCACATATTTTTGGTATATCATCAGGGTTGCAGTTATATTGCTATCAGATAGCACAACCGAACTTGTTTGTATAGCGTACCATGTGCTTTAGCAGTGTACAGTGTCTATACTTCAATAGCCTCAACAATTAAGCATTTCTCTTGTATAGTTTAGTTATAGCTGCATTGTTAAATTGTGTTTGAATTTCAAGTGTTCTGCACAAAAGCATCACCTATAACTTGTAAGGGCTATATAGATAGTTGAAAGTCTTTTCATATGTGGATTGCTAAATACTTGTTTTATATTGGACATAACTGTTTACTGATTACTTGCTATTCCTTACTGAAACCTAGTAGTTTGCACTGTTATGTTTGGTTTTACAGTTGATATATTATTTTCATAGTAACAAGGAACTTGTAGTATGGTATTTGGATTCAATAGTAAAGGTAACCAGCACTATGCTATCTTATTCTATTAGTGACTGCACTTTTCAGGCAATGATTTATCTCTGTAACTCCAATACTGTTGCATGCTCCTTCCTTGTGTATTGGCAGAGGTCTTCCCCAGGTTACTAATCCCTCTCACTCTTCCCCCACTCACTTTATTTTGTTTTCTACTTCAGGTACCCACAGTTAAACTGCCCTACTGTGGCATCTACCATCCCCGACTACCCAAACAAGAAAGCTAAAACCAACAGAACCACATAATAACTGAACTACACACCAGTTCCTGCGAGCGGCCAACTTAAGCTTGTATGTGTAACCACCTTTAATAATCATTTGTACATGTATCTATTTTAAAAAGAAAAAAAGAGACACTAACTGTAAAAGGATCCTAATTACCAGAGCTGTATGCTGTGCTTCCGTAGGGGTTCCCACACCCATCCTTCAATCATTGGCCAGTCTCACAGACTTACAACAAATTTAGGGGATATTTACCTCCTGATATGCCCTAACCATTCAACTAAAGTAAAATAAAAAATAAATGTAACCAGCACGTTGGTTTAGGCAGAATATATTCTTTAGAGCAGAAGACTCTTGTGTTTCTTTTATAATTACCTGGCAGAATGTTTTTCTTATAGCTCACACACTGTGCCATTTCTGAGCCTACCTGGTCCATTCGGGCTCACTCCACTCCCCTACCCTACCCCCATTCCCACCCACCCCCATATTCCTGTAATTTATAATTATTTAATCACTCCCTCTCCTTTCTCCAACCAATCACAACAAATCACCTTAATTGCTAGACACCATGATAGTATTCCCAGCAAATAACAACCCATCACCGCTAATTGGGCTACCCCACACACCCTTTTCTCACTCTTCTCTACACTATATGTAGCTATATTAACACTCTCTAACCACTCACACAACATGCCAAAACACAATACTGCTACTAAAACAACTAACCTTCACCAATCCCCATTTACTAAAAACAACAGATATGGTTACTCACAGCCCTGCTAATAATTCTGGTTATTAGCACATACAGTACCACATACCACAACAGTCTAACAGAGCCTACCCCCTCACACTCTACTTCTCACATCTACCCTGAGGGACCTAAGCCTGCAGACATCACTATCTTCTGCTCTTTAATTAACATCTCAACTTTTCTACACACACATTACAAACTACTTTCTCATCCTAAAATACCAAAACAATCAAAAACATACAATAAACACATACTGAAATTTCTAAAACCTCTAGCCATAATTACATCTAAACTAGCCTGCAGTGGTGACATTCACCCTAATCCTGGCCCATCCCCTCCTAACCACAACTCCCACACAGGCAACAGCAACCTTTCCCACTCTTCAACCATACCCCCAGACATAAAAATTACATTTTGTTACTAAATATCAACATAAGAAGTATCAAAAACAAAATACATGAACTACATGCTATCCTTGCCCTATAGTCCCCAGACATCATTCTTATCACCAAAACATGTTTAAAACCAGACATTTCTAACAATAAAATTCTGCTTCCAGGATATAGCATTATTCGTCAGGACAGGTTAGGTAAAAGAGGAGGTGTGTTAGCTCTTCTCTTCAAATCACACCTATCCCTGGAAATCAAATCACTTTATTTTGTTTTCTACTTCAGGTACCCACAGTTAAACTGCCCTACTGTGGCATCTACCAGCCCCGACTACCCACACAAGAAAGCTAAAACCAACAGAACCACATAATAACTGAACTACACACCAGTTCCTGCGAGCGGCCAACTTAAGCTTGTATGTGTAACCACCTTTAATAATCATTTGTACATGTATCTATTTTAAAAAAGAAAAAAAGAGACACTAACTGTAAAATTATCCTAATTACCAGAGCTGTATGCTGTGCTTCCGTAGGGGTTCCCACACCCATCCTTCAATCATTGGCCAGTCTCACAGACTTACAACAAATTTAGGGGATATTTACCTCCTGATATGCCCTAACCATTCAACTAAAGTAAAATAAAAAATAAATGTAACCAGCACGTTGGTTTAGGCAGAATATATTCTTTAGAGCAGAAGACTCTTGTGTTTCTTTTATAATTACCTGGCAGATTGTTTTTCTTATAGCTCACACACTGTGCCATTTCTGAGCCTACCTGGTCCATTCGGGCTCACTCCACTCCCCTACCCTACCCCCATTCCCACCCACCCCCATACTCCTGTAATTTATAATTATTTAATCACTCCCTCTCCTTTCTCCAACCAATCACAACAAATCACCTTAATTGCTAGACACCATGATAGTATTCCCAGCAAATAACAACCCATCACCGCTAATTGGGCTACCCCACACACCCTTTTCTCACTCTTCTCTACACTATATGTAGCTATATTAACACTCTCTAACCACTCACACAACATGCCAAAACACAATACTGCTACTAAAACAACTAACCTTCACCAATCCCCATTTACTAAAAACAACAGATATGGTTACTCACAGCCCTGCTAATAATTCTGGTTATTAGCACATACAGTACCACATACCACAACAGTCTAACAGAGCCTACCCCCTCACACTCTACTTCTCACATCTACCCTGAGAGACCTAAGCCTGCAGACATCACTATCTCCTGCTCTTTAATTAACATCTCAACTTTTCTACACACACATTACAAACTACTTTCTCATCCTAAAATACCAAAACAATCAAAAACATACAATAAACACATACTGAAATTTCTAAAACCTCTAGCCATAATTACATCTAAACTAGCCTGCAGTGGTGACATTCACCCTAATCCTGGCCCATCCCCTCCTAACCACAACTCCCACACAGGCAACAGCAACCTTTCCCACTCTTCAACCATACCCCCAGACATAAAAATTACATTTTGTTACTAAATATCAACATAAGAAGTATCAAAAACAAAATACATGAACTACATGCTATCCTTGCCCTATAGTCCCCAGACATCATTCTTATCACCAAAACATGTTTAAAACCAGACATTTCTAACAATAAAATTCTGCTTCCAGGATATAGCATTATTCGTCAGGACAGGTTAGGTAAAAGAGGAGGTGTGTTAGCTCTTCTCTTCAAATCACACCTATCCCTGGAAATCTTGGACATCAAAACTCTAAAATTTGATAATGCAGAGCTCCTTATTACAAGACTGATCATTAACCCTAGGAAACAAATAAGCATAATCGGTATCTATATCCAACCAGGAAACAATACTCAGACACTAGAACATACATACATAGAACATCAGAAAAGCTTCCCCAAAAAAACATTAATTATGGGTGATTTCAACATAGACTGGGCTGAGTGTTCTCCCCAAACCCCAAAAAAATTTATCAGCTTGCACAGCTTCACCCAGATCATTCAACGCCCCACCAGGTATAATAAAACATCAATCAAACAATCAATACTAGATTGGCTATTAACCAGTAGGTCATCCCTCACAACTCACTGTGGATGCTTACCAGACAGCCTCAGTGATCAATTCCCAACCTATTTACTCAGGCAAAATATCAATTCCACCAAACAAATTATCTATCAATAAACAGGAATAAAAAACATCTCATCCTCAGCAACCTTATATATAATCTCAAACACTGTAACTGGCTTCCACACACACACTTCCCTCTAGAAGAAGCTGTACACTGCTTCAATACCACATACCTATCTATCCTAGATGCCCAAGCCACCAAAAGGACTATAAGAGTTACATCTAATCCTGCGCCATGGTTAACTAAAGAAACTAGATCCCTACTGCAGTCAAGAGAAAAAGCCTGGAAAAACTTGCACACAACCATATCTCAAGTAGTGCTACAAACCTATCATGACCTCAGAAATCAGTCAAAGAAACAAATCAAACAGGATAAAATCAATTTCTACTCCAAAGCTCAAACCAAATATCACAATAATCCACAGAAAGTTTGGACAACCATAAACAATATACTACAACCAGGCAAAATTAGTACACCCCCTCGTACTGCACCCAATGCTAATGACAATATTGCCACCCAATTCAATGCATACTTTACCAAGACCATCTTAGCACTGTCCAATAAACAAAACCCTTCTACATCCCTAAACCACACTCCACCCAACATAAACAAAGCCATATTCTCACTACTACCTGTAACAACAGGCATAATCAAAAAACTCCTTAAAAAGCTAAAACCAACCATCCTAGCATTAGACAACCTACCAGCAGACTTTCTAAAATGAAACGCTGATGCCATTGTCTAATCCAGTATCGATCCTTATTAATAGATCCTTAACTGAACACCAAGTCCCCAACGTTTGGAAAATTTCACAATTAATACCACTTCACAAAGGAGGCCCTTCCACTTGACCTCTCTAACTATCGTCCAATAGCTATCCTATCCCCACTTTCTAAAATCCTTGAAAGAATTGTTCAGAAACAAATCACAAACTACCTGCATACTAACAAACTACTAACTAATACCCAGCATGGCTTGTGAGCACATCACAGCACAACTACTGCTTTAATGTCATTCTCTAGCACTGTCAACCTTCATAGAAATAATGGTAACTATGTATCCGCTATCTTTTTAGATCTCTCGAAAGCCTTTGATATGGTATCACACAGCAAATTCCTAAATGTCCTCTCTGACCTCAACTTGTTCCATTCTACCCTTGCCTGTTCCAGAACTACCTAAACAGATGTCAGCAAGCTGTACGCTGGCAATAAACACTATCACCCCTCCTACCCATAACATTAGGTGTCCCACAAGGATCAGTCTTAATCCCATTATTCTTCTTCATCTTCACTAATAACCTACATACCTCAAGCCCACAAGCATCCCTTATCCAGTATGCAGACAACTCAACAGTCATCTGTGCTGCTACTACCTTAGAAGAACTTGAAATAAATAACACAACAATCCTTCCAAGCAGTAGAAACATGGCTAACCAATTCACAGTTAATTCTAAACCCCCCAAAAAACAAATGTATGTTATTCCAGCCAACCAAATCAAATGAAGCTCTGTGTTCTTTTAACATAACCTCATTAGACAGTACAACCATTTCACCCTCACCTCATACCAAGCTGCTAGGAGTTGAAATTGACTGCAAATGGGAACTAACTTTGGGAGGCATGATGCCAGGGAATCTTTTTGGGCTAGGCTTATATAGGCTCCAGGGCCATTAGCCTTGTACACACCTATGAACCTATATGAGATTTGATGCCCACATATCCCAAACAATACAAAATGTACACAAGAAACTTGGAACATTATATAGGAACAAGCAATACTTTACAAGAAACACTAAAGCCAAAATTGTACAAACACACTTATTATCTACAGTACTATATGCAGCTCCCATACTCACTAACCTAAGAAAATCTGAAATAGTGAAGCTGGAAACCTGCTACAATAAAATTGCTAGATACACCACCAATTCCCCACCAGGAGCTCACCATTATATCTCCCTTGAACTCCCACATCTCTTGCTCTACAACCAACTAAACATGGCCCATAAGATATTCTACCAAAGAGAAAAAAAAACACCCTCACTCCAAAATATACTATTCCCTTATTCCAGTCCCAGAACTTTACGCTCCTCCAACAAAGCACTTATTAAAATCAATACAGCCAAAAACTTAGCAAGGGAATCCCTATTCACTAACTATGTAGGCAAAGTGTGGAACTCACTACCTTATGAAATATCATCTATCCCAACCCCCTCTCATTTTAAATCAAAGTTAAAAACTCACTTTTAAAACAAATGGCTATGTCCTTGTAATACCCCAGACTAATTCACTTCTTTCTTAAGGTGGTTAATGACTAGTCCTATAGTTTTTCACAATCAGGTCTAATTTGGATCTCTCACTACTAACAGTCTTTAAAGTCCCTAATATTCATCTTCTTGAAATACTGTATACTGCAAACTACATAATCAAAGTGTAACTCTACTCCCCTAAATAAGCTCTCTTCTACAAACCAAAAGTGTGACTATCTTATTTATCTGTCTTCCCATTCCTATGCTAATTCCTTACTGTGTAATTACTTACCTATTTACTATGTGTAAATAATACATCATACACAACTGTTATGTAATTAGTACCACTTTTCTTGTACAAATGTTTTTTTCTTTTTTCCCTGTATAAATGCCACTCTGTTTAAAATGTTTATTGTATAAATGTCATTTTATATAAATGTTATATATATTACTCTCTTATTCGTGTGGAGCTTTTCTCCCCGGGCCTCCACTGAAAATGGACATGTGTCCATTCGGACTATTCCAGTATACAAATGTAAAATAAAAATAATAAATAAATATTTTAGGAAAGACTGGAATACCGCAAAGCAAATCAAACTTGAAAAAAAGAAGCCGGCAAGACGATAAACCTCAGCAAATGCACCAGACACAGTGATGCTGATAAACTGCAAGTAAAATTTTGTTTTAAATTTTATTTTAAGCTCAACAATAATAGGCTTTTCGTCAGTGTCCCACACCAACTTCATCAGAAAAACAAACAACACATTCCAACTTACACCTTAATAAAAGGCTCATAAATCACATGACTACTTAGCATTTAAGCCAATACATTCACAACACCTGCTCAAACCCTTCCCTGAGAACTCAACCTTACTGAACAAGCAGTCAAAGGAATATCCATACTTTTGTAAGCCATGCTAAAATGGATAAAAAATAGTTAAAGAAATTAAAATGGATACAATCTACAAAGATAAATACAATAAAATTACCTAACCAAACTTCTTAATTTTAAAATACAAGAAATAGATAACATTCCATTTAAGCCTGGATAATGATAGGCTTCGAGTTTTAGCTGCCAAATTAATTCATTTTTTTTCTAAAAGTAACGTATCTGGACCCCCCCTATTGGAAGGAACTACCTGATCAATGACTGAAAAAGTAAATTCATGACCCTGGTATTCCTTAACATGTCTGGCAAGCGCATTCTCCATCTTCTCTTTTTTGATGGCATAAAGATGTTCCTGAAGTTTCCTGTCAGTTTTTCCTATATAAAATACTGGGCATGAAGAGCACCTGGCCAGATATACCACATGTGAACTGGCACAGTTAAATCTACCCCTGAAGGGGTATTTGGTCTCCTCAAAACTAAAAAAGGCCCCTGCTTTAATAAACCTACAGTATTTACACATATTGCATTTGTACATCTCCCTAACCGGGGCATGGTTCGATTTCATCTGTAGAATACTCTTCAGATTTAACCCCCTCCTAAATACCACCTTGGGTGTGATCTCAAACTGTGAGTTACTTTGTATGTCTAATCGTAAAATACTCCAGTTTTTCTTTATGATAGAGGAAATGTCCCCTGCATCAACATTGAAAGTTGTAATGAAACTGCAAAGGTAATTCACTTGGGCTTGCATATGGGATGGCTCGGGGTTCTGGGGTGCTACATTATTGCCCAAAATTGGTACGAAGAGCCCATTCTTCCTCTTATCGCAAACTTCCTTGACCAATTCTGATATGAGATGGTCTGGGTATCCCCTGTTCAAAAAAAGGCCACGAATAAATTCACATTCTTCAAGGAAGTCGCTGAACTTAGACACCATCCTCACCACCCTCACCAACTGCCCCTTTACTATCGTCCTCTTCTGATGGAAGGGGTGATTGCTCTCAAAATGTAAATAACTGTTAGAAAAAGTTACATTACAATGAATTTTGGCAGTAAAACAGCCTAGAGAGATATCCTTAAATAACTCCACATCTAAGTAAGAGGTCCTGTCCTTAGAAAATTTGAATGTAAATTTCAAAAACTGGTGGAGGTATTAAAACTATCTAACAGTGTCTCAGCCACTTCCCTCTCCCCCTGTAGGATGATAAAAATATCATCCAAGAATCTAGTGTAAAGCAGGGTTTTCTCCTGAATGATAGAATTAGGGAAAACAAACTCTCTCTCCCAGTAAGTCATCACCAAATTAGCAAATCTAGCCCCACAAGGAGACCCCATAGGGACCCCTATTAATTGGTGAAACCAAGGATTGTTAAAGGAGAAAAAAATACAGGTCAGAATGATGCCCAATATCTCCCTCACCATCAGAATGTCCCCAGCGGGTGTCTGTTTAATGGTCATGATAGCTTCAATCCATTCTAACGCTATGGAATGAGGGATGGAAGAGTACAAATCAATAACATCGATTGTCAAGAAATTAATCTCCCCTGTACAAGGAGTACGATTAACCCTCTCAAGAAATGACCAGGAGTCTTTAGAAATGTGGGACTCACTGGACACATACTTTTTCAAAATCGTGTCCACCACCTTCGCCCCAGCATAAGTCACACTGCCCCTTGCACTCACCAATTGGCACATGGGGGGATCATGCACGTTCTTATGAATCTTCGGATTGCCGAACAGGACAGGTATCCTGGGGTTAGGGGTACAGATATAGTTAAAACTTCCACATTAATGACTCCATTAATGAACATGTCATTGAAATAAGTACAGACCCTGGTCACACTCTGATTCAACTAATTTTTCGAAACCTCCCTATAGGTTTCAGATGCCAGAATATTTTCCATTCTCTGAATGTAATCTACCTCTTCCATCACTACCAGTCCTCCCCCCTTGTCTGGCTGCATAACCCTCACAGAAGAGTTGGATAACAATTCTAAAAGACACTTCTCATCTTTGTTAATATTATAAGAGACAATTCGTTTACATTTCAATAAATGACGAATGTCTAAGTCACACAGTCATTCAAAAAGACAAAGTGAATGATGTAAAGGGGGATTAAATGTACTTGGGACGTGAAAATCCTTCAGCGTCATGACCTGATCACCAAAAATAAGCTGGAAATTAAGCTTTCTGATAAATAGCTTGAGGTCAATCAAGGTATTGGCCACATCTGCCCTCCTACTGGGTACAAATGTCAAACCCTTAGCCAGGAGATCCACCAATGGTGGGGTAAAAACAAACCCTGAATAGTTGTAAATCTTAAAGTCCTTTCCAGTGTTGGTAACAATCTGACATGGGCTCATTACTGGGAATACTGTAGAAAAGGCAAGCAAGCCTAATTCCTCCTCCTGGTTTTGTATCTCTGCCTCCTCCCCGGAGAGGGTTGATGGATTGAGGCATTGTCCTGAAAATTTTGAGCCTCGGCCTCTGGTACTAAATCAGATGGTTGGTACCGAGAAGACAACCGTCACTGTGCAGAGTCTGGTTCTGTTGGACTGAACCACCAGGAGCATCCACCTCATTCCCAAATGATGACCTATTGGTTCTAGAAGTATCTATAGCTGGCGTAGGACCGAAGGAAAAGGCAGCCGGAGATAAAAAAATTGCCTTGGGATCTGGGTGGTTTGGGATAAGCCACCCCCCCCCTCCCTATAAGCCTTCAAGTCCCTCTGAAGTTTCCTAATTTTATTAGAATTGATTTTATTCAATTGCTGATCGATGCTGGTGAAAATGCAGTTGTAATCGTATCTATATCTGGTAAAGTTAGAATCATGTCTTAAAGCCTCATCCAGTGCAGTAAGCTCCCCAGACAATAAACTGATGGACTCTTTGTAATGTTTACAAATCAAATAAAGTAATTCAAAGCCAGGTCTATCAAACAGCAAATGTAAATCCTTGTGGAAGGCAGAGCCTTCCTCTAATCCTGTAGGATACTGCCAGGATCAGAGCCCCTTGGGGACCACTTTGGACTGCTGGCACTCCTCGAAGTAAGCTACTTCCAACTGTAACTTCCTCATCTTTATTAATTTGTGGTCAAACATATTTAATTTCTTCACCAAATCCACTTCCCCTAAAGAGCCTGGATGACAAGGGCTCCCTTCTGATACTTTGTTGAACAAAAACGGCCAATTTAACCAAATGTTTAAATTAGACCGTACCTGGCCTTGCAACGAATCAATCATCCCCGTTGCTTCTATTATACTGACTCCATCCGATCTGCCGGTATCCAAATGCAGTGAAGCAGCAGAAACTCTACAGTCAGCCCCTGTCGGTCTATTCTGCAGTTGTTCACCAATTGCATTCACACCACAAACATCTGTTGCTGTAACTGATGACTGGAAAAGTTTAGACCCAGCAAGGTTGGCAGAAGGAGTCCTTCCCTGGGGAATGTCACTGCCAAACAAAGGCTGCGAGGACCCCACCAAATCTTCCATACGTCGTGAAAGAGAATCAACCTTCTGGGTGAGCAGATTGATCAAAACAGTTAAATCTCCCGCTTCTGCCTGTGGGGAAGGCTCAGGTTGTACGTCAGCCATGGCTCCCAAACCACAACAACCACAAAAAACTGGAATACCGCAAAACAAATCAAACTTGAAAAACAAAGCCGGCAAGACGATATACCTCAGCAGATGCACCAATTCCAGACACAGTGATGCTGATAAACTGCAAGTAAAATTTTGTTTTAAATTTTATTTTAAGCTCAACAATAATAGGCTTTTCATCAGTGTCCCACACCTACTTCATCAGAAAAACAAACAACACATTCCAACTTACACCTTAATAAAAGGATCATAAATCACATGACTACTTAGCAATTAAGCCAATGGCGCAGAAATTAAATATGTTTGACCACAAATTAATAAAGATGAGGAAGTTACAGTTGGAAGTAGCTTACTTCGAGGAGTCCAGCGGTCCAAAGTGGTCCCCAAGGGGCTCCAATCCTGGCAGTATCCTACAGGATTAGAGGAAGGCTCTGCCTTCCACAAGGATTTACTTTTGCTGTTCGATAGACATGGCTTTGAATTACTTTATTTGATTTGTAAACATTACAAAGAGGCCATCAGTGTATTGTCTGGGGAGCTTACTGCGCTGGATGAGGCTGTAAGACATGATTCTAACTTTAAAAACAGATACTGTGGAACAAAAGCCCGAACTAGCGAGACAGATAAAACAGGATATTTATTTGAAGCGCTTTTCGTTAGCTTAATAAGCTAACTTCTTCAGAAACAAAATTGCAAATGCATTGTCATATTCAAATAAATAACATACATAATGTGCTTCCAATCAAACGAAACCCGCCCCTTAAACTAAAATTTAAATTTAAAGGTACCGACATCCTGTAACCTCCAAACATACAAAAACCAGTTACCTTTAAAACATGCAACTGCTAAAATCAAAATCAAACCTGGAATTCACACTAAAGCTAATAAAATCAGATACCAAATTGATACTGTGATAAACTTATGTACATGGGTATATATATAAATATACAAAACATTAAAACAGCATTAAATAATGTACAACACATAATACAAGTGTAATCCCTAACCAGGAAACTGCATATAAACACAAAAAATAAAACATATGATAAATAAGGTATGCAAAATACCTAAAAGTGTAAAAGTATATGCCTGACATTATAGTATAAATATGAATAAATGCTGAATAACAACATCAGCCTTTCAGGCTTTTTAATTTTACCACACTGCTAATAGAGCAAGTGTCATTAAGCCCTGGAAAGTTGTAAGCGTTAAGCTTAATCTGCCATTGTAGTTCAAGCTCTTCGAGCCTTAGTGGTGCTGGACCCCCTCTTTTATCCAAATTAACGTGGTCAATGACTGAGTATCTAAAACTATGGTCATTATACTGTTAAACATGTTTGGCTAAAGCATTCTCTAATTTTAGTTTACCAATGGCATATTGATGCTCGTATATCCTTTCTCGAAGACGCCGCTCTGTTTTGCCCACATAAAATGCTTGGCATCTCTGGCACTTCGCTATGTAAACCACCATTTTTGTATTACAATTAAACCTACCTTTAAATTTAATATTATAATCATTAACCATCAAAGAATATACATTATCTACAAATTTACAAAATTTACAGTCTTGGCATTTAAACATCCCTGTAATTTTGGGAGGGACTAATAATTGCCATTCGAGTAAATTTTTCAAATTATGACCCTTCTTGTAAATAACATTTGGTCTTTCGCCCATCTTAGCATGGATGTTAGAGTTAGTGCAAAACAGGCCCCAGTTCTTCTTAATAATATCTACACAAAATTGACTATGTATATTAAACATAATTATAAAGCTAGGAATAGACTGGTCTTTACTAACTATGTCAACTTCTAACATGTTTACAGAAGTATTAATAACTTCAATAGATGTATTTTTAATACGTAGCAAAGGTTGGTAAATGCCATTAAGTATTTTGAAATTAACTTTACGAATCAAGTCATCCAAGAGATTAACCGGATAACCTCTATGTAAAAACATAGATTTTAAGACTTGGCATTCTTCCATAAAATCATTGTCCTGACTGACAATACGAGCAGCTCGCACCAATTGGCCTTTAATAACCGAGCGCTTCTGATGGTGAGGGTAGCAGCTTGTAAAATGTAAAAATGAATTAGAATATGTTCTTTTTCTGTAAATTGTAGTTACAAGACTGCCTGCTGCTCTATTCTTAGGTAAGCAAACATCCAGAAAAGCTATAGCCTCTGTATCAAAAGTTGCAGTAAAGTGCAGGAAATGTGTTGAATCATTAAATGCTTGTACAATGGTGTTACTAATGTCATTATCCCCCTTAAGAAGAATAAATATATTGTCCAGATAACGGGTATAGTATACTATCTGGTCCTTAATAATGGGATTATTGAATACATATTCAGTTTCCCAATAAGCCATTACCAGATTGGCTATACTGGCGCCACATGGGGAGCCCATTGCCACCCCAAATCTTTGTAGGTAAAACTTATCACCAAACATGAAGAAGTTATTATACAGAATGATTTCCAATAATTTGTTGACCAAGAAAATCTCACTGGCAGGGGCCCCTTTCTTCTTCAATAAAAGGCTGACCCATTCAATTCCCCAATCTTGTGGAATAGAAGTGTATAAATCTTTTACATCCACTGTAAGGAAATTATAACTCATGTTAAACTCTAAAATATCCAAACTCTGAAGAAATGACCATGAGTCCTTACAAATTTGGCTTTCCTCACTGACATATTTTTGCAAGATAGAATCAACAACTTTTGCACAAGGATATTTTTAGGGAACCCCTGCCAACTACCAATAGTCTTAGTGGGGGGTCAGCTATATTTTTGTGTATCTTTGGAATGCCAAAGATGCACGGATATTTAGGATAAAGGGTGAACATATAGTTCTAAATATTTTGTTCAATTCTCCCTTCTATAAACATTTCTTCCAAGTTAGTTTTTATAGATAGGCACCATTAACTTCTGACCTAGAACTCTGTACATAAGCTGGACTATCAAGAAGTGAGTCCATCCTTTCTACATAATCAAGGCAGTCAAAAACCACAAGACCGCCACCCTTATCTGGTTTGCAAATCTGGATATTCTGTGATTTAATGTACTCTAAACATTCTTGTTCGAACTTGCTGACACTGTTGTCCCCGCTAGCACATTGCCTACTGTTTAAAAGCTGTCTAAAATCAAGTTCACATAATTGCTCAAATACTTGAAAAAGTGGGTGGAATGGTGGATTAAATATACTTGGAATAGAAAATGGGTCCACGTTAGACATTCCAGAATTTGCTCCCATTATTAATGTGAAATTTAACTTTCTAGTAAATGTTTTGAGATCAATTACAGTCTTCACCAAATTAAATTTTTGAACTGGGACATATGTATAACCTTTGGCCAGGAAATCGACAATGTCTGGCAGGATAGCCGCCGAAGAAAAGTTATAAACTTTGAAGTCTCCTGTCTGGTTAGTAATAATTACAGGATTAACACTGTCTACTTCACCAATCAATACACAGTCATCATTTACATTTAAGTCCACTAAATCAACACTAAAGTGCTCATCTTCCTTGTGTATTGATAAACTATCAGTACTCAAATCTTGTCTTTGTTGAATTTGCACTGGAAATTTTGTGACTGTGGATTGTTCTGCTGTTTGGGTCTGGCACCCGTCTTGTTGGCCATAGGAAAATTTCCATTTTGATTTTGAGTAAGACTGATGTCCTTACCGTTACCATGGTAAAGATGTTGAAATCTCTCACTCCTCCTTAATTCAGGCTGATAATCCTGACTATCATCAATCTGTGTATTAGTTGTATATTGATTTGTGCCATTTGATTGTACCCTGGAAGTGTCTCTTTGTTGCTGATTCCTAGAACCAGTATCATTAGTTTGTGCCACT
Source organism: Protopterus annectens (assembly GCF_019279795.1). NCBI lineage: Eukaryota > Metazoa > Chordata > Ceratodontiformes > Protopteridae > Protopterus > Protopterus annectens. The sequence continues at coordinate 1,826,566,961 of NC_056728.1, read as the reverse complement.
ATATTAGGACCCAAAGGTTCTTGCCAGACTTGAACTGATGGAGGTACTGGGTATGCAATGCCATCCCTATAAGCCTTACTATCCTGATCTAGTTTTTTAATTTTGTTACTTTTCAATTTGGCTAGATACTGGTCTATGCTGGAGAAAACACGTGCATAGTCATATTTATATCTAAAAAAATTCCACATCAATTTTAATACTGTTATTAAGTTCAGTGACTTTTGCACTAAGCTCATTGACCCATATATTGTAATGCTTAATCATAAGTTCCAATAAGTCAAAGCCTTGATGGTCAAATAAAGGTAGCAGATCTTTATGGAAGTCAGAGTCAATGACAAGACCAGTAGGGAACTGATGGTGCCTTAGGCCCTTCGGCGCGACTTTACGTGATAAACACTCACGAAAATAAGAAATCTCTAGCTGGAGATTTTTAAGCTTGACCAAGTAAATGTCTAGAGATTTAAGTTTAGACACAATATCATAACCAAAATTGTTATTATTGTTACCTCTATCATCCTGTTGCCATGCAGGGATGGTGGATGCAATATTGGAAAAGGTAAACTCCTCAGACAACCATTTGTTGATTTCTGGTAATCCAGTAACTTCATGTGCCACAAGAGAGGGTCCATTAAGACCTGATACAGTCTGATGTAACGGTACTCCACTCGCTGCTACTGCAGATCCCAAAATTTGTACGCCAGTAGCAACAGTGTTACCGCTCGAAGTGACATTGTTTCTGGTGGAGTTAACCACAGCCGGGGTGTTTATTGTATTGTTACCGGCTATATTAGAACAAAGCATAGTTGTTACACCATTCATGGCTCTTTCAGCCTCTGCATTCACAACTGACATCTCCTGGTCGCCTAAACATACCTGAGGTGAAGTAATAGTGTGCATCCAAGCTGGGACAGGTAATGCATCTCGTAACTCTTTGTGTTCAGTGTCCAAATGGACAAGACGCTGACAAATGGTTTCGATTTTGGTTAAAATCAAGTCCATAACATTATTGTTCACTAAAGGGTTCGCGGTTGCTGGTGTTTCATTCTCCACACTGTCACATCCTGTCAATGCAGCAGGTGTAACGTTAGGTTCAAAGTTAGAGTGCACAACAGTACCGGACTCCATCACAAACTCAGAAAAAACAAACAGCGAAACTATAAAAATAAAAACAGATACTGTGGAACAAAAGCCCGAACTAGCGAGACAGATAAAACAGGGTATTTATTTGAAGCGCTATTCGTTAGCTTAATAAGCTAACTTCTTCAGAAACAAAATTGCAAATGCATTGTCAAATTCAAATAAATAACATACATCATGTGCTTCCAATCAAATGAAACCCGCCCCTTAAACTAAAATTTAAATTTAAAGGTACTGACATCCTGAAACCTCAAAACATACAAAAATCAGTTACCTTTAAAACATGTAATTACAGGGATGTTTAAATGCCAAGATTGTAAATTTTGTAAATTTGTAGATAATGTATATTCTTTGACGGTTAATGATTATAATATTACATTTAAAGGTAGGTTTAATTGTAATACAAAAATGATGGTTTACATAGCGAAGTGCCAGAGATGCCCAGCATTTTATGTGGGCAAAATGGAGCGGCGTCTTCAAGAAAGGATATATGAGCATCAATATACCATTGGTAAACTAAAATTAGAGAATGCTTTAGCCAAACATGTTCAACAGTATAATGACCATAGTTTTAGATACTCAGTCATTGACCACGTTAATTTGGATAAAAGAGGGGGTCCAGCACCACTAAGGCTCGAAGAGCTTGAACTACAATGGCAGATTAAGCTTAACGCTTACAACTTTCCATGGCTTAATGACACTTGCTCTATTAGCAGTGTGTTAAAATTAAAAAGCCTGAAACGCTGATGTTGTTATTCAGCATTTATTCATATTTATACTATAATGTTGGGCATATACTTTTACACTTTTAGGTATTTTGTATACCTTATTTATCATATTTTTTATTTTTGATGTGTTTATATGCAGTTTCCTAGTTAGGGATTACACTTGTATTATGTCTAGTACATTATTTAAGGCTGTTTTAATGTTTTGTATATTTATATATATATACCCATATACATAAGTTTATCACAGTATCAATTTGGTATCTGATTTTATTACCTTTAGTGTGAATTCCAGATTTGATTTTGATTTTAGCAGTTACATGTTTTAAAGGTAACTGATTTTTGTATGTTTTGAGGTTTCAGGATGTTGGTACCTTTAAATTTAAATTTTAGTTTAAGGGGCGGTTTCGTTTGATTGGAAGAACATGATGTATGTTATTTATTTGAATTTGACAATGCATTTGCAATTTTGTTTCTGAAGAAATTAGCTTATTAAGCTAAGAAAAGCGCTTCAAATAAATACCCTGTTTTATCTGTCTCACTAGTTTGGGCTTTTGTTCCACAGTATCTGTTTTTACTTTTATAGTTTTGCTGTTTGTTTTTTCTATGATTCTAACTTTGCCAGATATAGATACAATTACAACTGTATTTTCACCAGCATCAATCAGCAATTGCATAAAATCAATTCTAATAAAATTAAGAAACTTCAGAGGGACTTGAATGCTTATAGGGAGGGGGTGGCTTATCCCAAACCACCCAGATCCCAAGGCAATTTTTTTATCTCCAGCTGCCTTTTCCTTCGGTCCTACGCCAGCTATAGATACTTCTAGAACTAATAAGTCGTCATTTGGGAATGAGGTGGATGCTCCTGGTGGTTCAGTCCAACAGAACCAGACTCGGCACAGTGACCGGTTGTCTTCTCGGAACCAACCATCTGATTTGGTACCAGAGGCCAAGGCTCAAAATTTTCAGGACAATGCCTCAACCCATCAACCCTCTCTGGGGAGGAGGCAGAGATACAGAACCAGGAGGAGGAATTAGGTTTGCTTGCCTTTTCTACAGTATTCCCAGTAATGAGCCCATGTCAGATTGTTACCAACACTGGAAAGGACTTTAAGATTTACAACTATTCAGGGTTTGTTTTTACCCCACCATTGGTGGATCTCCTGGCTAAGGGTTTGACATTTGTACCCAGTAGGAGGGCAGATGTGGCAAATACCTTGATTGACCTCAAGCTATTTATCAGAAATCTTAATTTCCAGCTTATTTTTGGTGATCAGGTCATGATGCCGAAGGATTTTCACGTCCCAAGTACATTTAATCCCCCTTTACATCATTCACTTTGTCTTTTTGAATGACTGTGTGACTTAGACATTCGTCATTTATTGAAATGTAAACGAATTGTCTCATAATATTAACAAAGATGAGATGTATCTTTTAGAATTCTTATCCAACTCTTCTGTGGGGGTTATGCAGCCAGACAAGGGGGGAGGACTGGCAGTGATGGAAGAGGTAGATTACATTCAGAGAATGGAAAATATTCTGGCATCTGAAACCTATAGGGAGGTTTCGAAAAATGAGTTGAATCAGAGTGTGACCAGGGTCTGTTCTTATTTCAATGACATGTTCATTAATGGAGTCATTAATGTGGAAGTTTTTAACTCTATCTGTACCCCTAACCTCAGGATACCCGTCCTATTTGGCAATCTGAAGATTCATAAGAACGTGCATGATTCCCCCCATGTGCCAATTGGTGAGTGCAAGGGGCAGTGTGACTTATGCTGCGGCGAAGGTGGTGGACACTATTTTGAAAAAGTATGTGTCCAGTGATTCCCACATTTTTAAAGACTCCTGGTCATTTCTTGAGAGGGTTAATCATACTCCTTGTACAGGGGGAGAGTAATTTCTTGACAATCGATGTTATTGATTTGTACTCTTCCATCCCTCATTCCATAGCGTTAGAATGGATTGAAGCTATCATGACCATTAAACAGGCACCGGCTGAGGATATTCTGATGGTGAGGGAGTTATTGGACATCATTCTGACCTGTAATTTTTTTATCCTTTAACAATCGTTGGTTCCACCAATTAATAGGGGTCCCTATGGGGTCTCCTTGTGGGGCCAGCGTTGCCAATTTGGTGATGACTTACTGGGAGAGAGTTTGTTTTCCCTAATCCTATCATTCAGGAGAAAACCCTTCTTTACACTAGAGTCTTGGATGATATTTTTATCATCCTACAGGGGGAGAAGGAAGTGGCTGAGACACTGTTAGATAGTTTTAATACCTCCACCAGTTTTTTGAAATTTACATTCAATTTTTCTAAGGAGAGGATCTCTTACTTAGATGTGGAGTTATTTAAGGATATCCCTCTAAGCTGTTTTACTGCCAAAATTCATTGTAAAGTACCTTTTTCTAGCAGTTATTTACATTTTGAGAGCAATCACCCCTTCCATCAGAAGAGGACAATAGTAAAGGGGCAGTTGGTGAGGATAGCGAGGATGGTGTCTAAGTTCAGCGACTTCCTTGAAGAATGTGAATTTATTCGTGACCTTTTTTTGAGCAGGGGATACCCGGACCATCTCATATCAGAATTGGACAAGGAAGTTTGCAATAAGAGGAAGAATGGGTTCTTCGTACCAATTTTGGGCAATAATGTAGCACCCCAGAACCCCGAGCCATCCCATATGCAAGCCCATGTGAATTACCTTTGCAGTTTTATTACAACTTTAAGTGTTGATGCAGGGGACATTTCCTCCATCATAAAGAAAAATTGGAGTATTTTATGATTAGACATGCAGGGTAACTCACAGTTTGAGATCACACCCAAGGTGGTGTTTAGGAGGGGGTTAAATCTGAAGAGTATTCTACAGATGAAATCGAACCATGCCCCGGTTAGGGGGATGTACAAATGCAATATGTGTAACTACTGTAGGTTTATTAAAGCAGGGACCTTTTTTAGTATTGGAGAGACCAAATACCCCTTCAGGGGTAGATTTAACTGTGCCAGCTCACATGTGGTATATTTGGCCAGGTGCTCTTCATGCCCGGTGTTTTATATAGGAAAAACTGACAGGAAACTTCAGGAATGCCTTTATGAACACCTTTATGCCATCAAAAAAGAGAAGATGGAGAATGCGCTTGCCAGGCATGTTAAGGAATACCAGGGTCATGAATTTACTTTTTCAGTCATTGATCAGGTAGTTCCTTCCAACAGGGGGGGTCCAGATACGTTACTTTTAGACCAAAAGGAATTAATTTGGCAGCTAAAACTAGAATCCCATCATTATCCAGGCTTAAATGGAATGTTATCTATTTCTTGTATTTTAAAATTAAGAAGTTTGGTTAGGTAATTTTATTGTATTTATCTTTGTAGATTGTATCCATTTTAATTTCTTTATCTATTTTTTATCCATTTTAGCATGGCTTACAAAAGTATGGATATTCCTTTGACTGCTTGTTCAGTAAGGTTGAGTTCTCAGGGAAGGGTTTGAGCAGGTGTTGTGAATGTATTGGCTTAATTTCTAAGTAGTCATGTGATTTATGAGCCTTTTATTAAAGTGTAAGTTGGAATGTGTTGTTTGTTTTTCTGATGAAGTTGGTGTGGGGCACTGACAAAAAGCCTATTATTGTTGAGCTTAAAATAAAATTTAAAACAAAATTTTACTTGCAGTTTATCAGCATCACTGTGTCTGGAAATGGTGCATCTGCTGAGGTTTATCGTCTTGCCGGTTTCTTTTTTTCAAGTTTGATTTATTTTAGGAAAGATACTGTAGCAGAAGAAGACTGAATGAAATCATTCTGCACTTGATTTTATGAACCACAAGCTTGTCTTGCATTGTGATGAACCACAAGCTTGTCTTGCATTGTGGCCAATATGGTAAGTAATATACTAAATGCCAATGTAGGGTCTCTAGAGTTATAATATTGTATTTAAGGTAATTACACCATGGTGGGTTTTCACAGAGAATTTTACTAGCTATGTTTTCAATGCCAAGAAGTAGAAAGAGCTTGGGTGGCTGTGGGTCTGGTGATGGAGAGTTTACCTGACACTGAAGGTGATATTGGATGAATTTAGTATGCAACCATTCATGAGAGAGTGGTCCTTTGATGGTTTTAAGAGTTACTAGTGAAGACACTCTTCTTTTATATTCTCTGAAAATATGACTTTAAACAGTGCAGTGAGAACAGTCATTCAGAGAATTTGTGCCAAGGAATTGTGGAGAGAATCTGTTTAGGGTAAAAATAAGGGATGCTGCCCTATGCCCTGGCCAGATTTCCCCTAGTCAGTATGAATACTACCTGGGATTTCTCCTAAAAAGAGGCCAGTGGCATAGAGGAACTAACCTGGTCAGCGACAAATAGATAGATAGATAGATAGATAGATAGATAGATAGATAGATAGATAGATAGATAGGTAGATATAAAGACAGATAAACAATTTGCTCAGGCAGTACTCCTGTATTCAACATTTTGATGTCACACTGAGTATTCAGTGCAGCTTTCTGTCACTTGTAGTTATAGCTATCCTGGTTTATTAGACATATTGTATGCACCTGTGTGAATCTGGTGTTTGAGTATGGCATTCAATGGTTAGTTGCCTGGTGCAGCTCTCTGGTGTTTCCTTGTAGCTGGGAATATGTGGGTAAAGTGCTGGTGTGTTTTGACCTGGTGTAGTTTTATGATCTACATTTGTGAAGTGAATGGATCTCTGCGAGACTGGCTAGCTTGACATGGTACAAAGGCTATTTGTGGGGTAATATTATGACTTCTCACACCGCCACACTACTACAAAAGGTCAATCATGTGATCACTTGTATGATGGATGTTTGAGGGATATGCCAACCTGTGTTAAAATGCACTCATGAGTGGTCATCTGGATTCACTTGCACTGTGGTAATGTAAATGTGGTAAGCTATTTCCTGTGCTTTTCCACACTTGAACTGAAAATGTCCATTTTTGTTTAATTGTTTCATCATGTAAATGATTAGCATCCTGGCATGTATTTGCCAGGGGTGGGAGAGAGAACAGCATTGTGAAGGGGATATGGCTTGGAGAGCAGTTTGTAAGGGGTGTGGGCAGAGATCACTGGATGATGTGGGTGTGTCTCAATTCCTTCTTCACTTTTAAACTAAAAAGCACAAGAAATGCACCACAGATGTGAAATGCATTTACTTTTTGCCCCTTCTCATACAGAGTCCTACATGATACTCTCTGTCATGCCTTTTGGGCTATGAAAGCTCCTTCTACCAGCTCTTCTCCATCACAGAGATATCGGTAAGGTCAGGAAGAGTTCCTCAGAAATTCTCAACTTACATGTAACATAAACAAGTCTTCTAGGTGAGATAGGGTCACTACCCAAAGAATTCCCTTTGTGTGGAACAAACGTCCCTTGCATATTAAACAGTATAATGTCTTAGCCTCTATAAAGTTAAGCTTTACCAATTGGATAAATTCTCATAAATTTACCTCAGGAATTAGTAATAAGGCACTTATCAAGATGGGAGGTAAATATTCCGGTGCCTCAACTTAAGGTGTGTGATTAAGCTGTTTATGGTTGTTTAAACTACCTACCTAGTACATTCTTACAAAACTATAAAACTATAAGTAGGTACTTATGCTCTTTAAATTAAATTTAGGCTAAAAATAAAGTGCATGAAGTGCAATTAACAAAAACCTCTCAAAAAGAGTCAGGGAATGTGGGAAATGGCTATAAACAGGGATGTTTAATGTCTGACATGTAGACGCCATGGGAAACAAGGCAATGCATTCAAAATCAGAATTGCCCCACACAGAACAGGAAAACTGGCAACCTGCTTTAGAACAGGAAAAGTAGAGCCTGTAACTTACTTATTATGTGCTACAGAAATACAGCCTGACTAAATAAGTATTCTATGTATACAGTACATACATACATACATACACACACACACACACACACACACACACACACACACGCACACACACAGGTTCATTAGTAGTTATTAGGCATGCAATACAGGACAGCATTTAAGAATTGAGGACCCTAGCACATGGTCCCAGGAAAGCTGATCTGGGCACTACTGCCCTGGTTTGAAGTCCCAGAAACATTGATAGAGTTAGTGCAGGCTACGTACAAGGACTCAATTACTCAAGAACAAACAGTGTTCGGCCTCACAGAAGGGTTCCCAGTGGGAGTGGGTGTACATCAGGGTTCAGCTCTGAGCCTGCTGCTGTTCATACTGGTGATGGACTACATTAGCAAACAGGTTGGAAGGGATGGATCAACAAAGGTGCAATATGCAGATGATGTGGCAGTACAGTCAGACTCTGAGCAAGAACTTCAGCAAGGGATAGGGGGATGGAATGCAAAACTGAAGGCACATGGGATGAAACTAAGTACAGATAAGACAGTGGTAATGGCAGCAAACTGGGAAAATCAGAAGAAACTGAGAATAGAGATAGATGGGAAGATAGTGGAACAAGTAAACAGCTTCAAGTATCTGGGAGGGGTGGTTGAGGAGAAGGGTAGTCTGAAGAGGTCAAAACTAGAATCAGAGGGGCTGTAGCCAACTGGCATAGAGTGTCAGGTGTAGTCTATGACAAAAGAATGCCAAAGAAGCTGAAAAGTAAGGTGTACAAGACAGTGGTGTGACCAGTGCTACTGTATGATGCAGAAACCTGGGCAGTAAAGGCAGAGCAGTTGAAGAAGCTAGAGGTGATGGATATGAAGTGCCTGAGAAGGGTGGTAGGGTGCACATTGTGGGACAGACGAAGAAATGAAGACATAAGAGCAGAAGCCAAAGTAGCTCCAACTGTAGAAAAGATCGAAGAGAAGAGATTATGATGGTTTGGGCACATGTGCGGGAAAGCAGAAGACAATCTGGTGAGGGAGATTTGGGACAGACAGGAAGAAGGTAAGAGGAAGTGAGGATGTCCAGCAAAGAGGTGGATGGATTGTGTGAAAGAAGATCTGCGACAGTCACGCATGAGTGTTGAAGAAGGCAGGAGTGTGGCATTGAATCGAGAGAGTTGGAGACAGTTAACACAATACCCCGACCCCATGTATAAAAATGGGAAAAAGCTGGGCTGATTATGATGATGATGAGCTTAGCACAATTCTTTCTGGTTAAGTGAGTTGTTCACAATCACACATTAGACAAATAGAAATGAATCAAACCCTGAACTAAACTGAGCATCTCATGTCCTTAATCCTCTGTGCTGTCAAGTGTGTATATATACACACACACACGCACACACACACACACACACACACACACACACACACACACACACGGATAGATAGATAGATAGATAGATAGATAGATAGATAGATAGATAGATAGATAGATAGATACAGCTGTGTGTGTGAGTGTGTGTGTGTGTGTGTGTGTGTGTGTGTGTGTGTGTGTGTGTGTGTGTGTGTGGAATTGTGGATATGTCAGTACCACTACGTCATCATGAAATTAGGCTATCTGCACTCATTGTAAATGAGAAAAAAAGAATAAGCATTCCTTAAAATGTATTCTAATAGACAAACATATTTATGTTAGTACCTACCCAATTGGAAGGGAGCTTTTGCAATATATATGGCAAAACTACATAAAAATATATTACACTCTTCGCCTACCACTAAACATTAACAATAAGGAGTGAACATCTACATGGCTTAATTTTTACAAGATGGTCATTCCTGAATGCCAGAAAACAAAGCTGCTGTGATTCGTTTACCATGACCAAGAGAGAACATAAGATTCAAAGTCACTCAGAAGCTTTAAAAGGCATCACTATCAGGGAACTACTCTCTCTGTGGCATATCTTTAGTAGCATAAAGATGAAAACATGGCTAATCCTCTGTTCTGCTCTCATCTACCACAGATTTATTTAAATGTTTTTGTGTACTTATACTGATAGCAATGCAAATGTTTACTGCATCTGTGATGCCAGCTAAATTACCTTATTATGGCTGTGTTATTTTTAAACTTGGCTCTGAATTATTATTATCAAAAACAAAATAAAGACATAACATACAAATCAGTAACAAAGAAAGCTGTAAGTGACTGTAGTGTGCAAAAGAATAAGTGTTTTTATCTTTCAGTGATCATCACGGCTATGTTTTGGGGAAATATAATAAATAATTATGATACTTCTAGAATCCCTCCAGCTTATGTTGTGATTAGTGAGGATTGTTCTGAAAGAAAATGAGGCAGAGATCCTAAAACTATTCTATGAACCATTTAGGTCATACTACATTATTAAGCAAGCATTAATGCTTTGCAGGATGTTGACTATTCTGTAATAAGTAAGCAACACAACAAGTTTTTTTTCTGTTGTGTTTTTTGGTGTTCTGTAATAACTGCAAGCCTAGGTGTATGGTAAGGCATGATGCTGAAGCAGGGTACATTTCTATGCATAGATGCATTTAATGACACAGCATTTGGCACTCAGAAATGTTTTAATTTTTAATTTGCTTATAAAATCAAATTATTGTTGCATATACATACACATATACGTACACAAACACATACACAGAAATGTGCATATATCGATCTATTTATATATCTATACCTAATATATGTATATATATATATATATATATATATATATATATATATATATATATATATATATATATAGATTCACTTTACATGCTCAAAATGCAACCACAAACCTGGTGTCAAATGGATTATGTCGAACCCGCGATATGGATACTGCGTTAGGTAAGTGCACTGTTTTTGAGGTTTTGGGGATGGTTTGAGTGTACTTGAGTATGTTGGGGTGTTTGAGGTGTGGGTTAGGGTAGGTGTTGTGCAGTGTGAATGTGTTAGTGTTGGGAGTGCTGGTGTTTGTGTGTATGTGATGTGTGTTTGTGCGGCGGGTTGTGGAATGTGTGTTTCTGGGTTGTGTGTGTTTTGGAGTGTTGTTTGACCTCGTAGTTAGTATATATAAGTAGGGGGGTACCCCCTGCATATACTAAAGGTAGGTATGTGTATGTGTTTCGTTGTGTGCGTGTGTGTTATATTTATTGTAGGGAAGTGTTGGGAGGTATGTACGGTGGTGTATGTATGTGTTTTGTCATGTGTGATGTGTGTTTGATAGGAGTTTCTAGAGTTGCGGTTTTGTTTTTCACATTTGTCTATGTTCCGCGTTTAGGGGATTCGACTTTATAGTTTCGTGATACTGAATTTCGATAATTCAGTATTTCGATGCTATAAAGTGATTTCATGTAGATATATATATTTACATATATTTATATATATGTATATACATAGATCCCTATCATAAGCTCAAAGTCCCACAAGCATGAGCCTTACAAGATCAAGCCAGGAATATTGAAAACCCAGAATCTCAACCAACAAACTACAACCATACCTGCTTTTTTATGGGAAGGCAACCCCCCCC
>NC_056728.1:1826528219-1826553219 GCF_019279795.1 Protopterus annectens | reverse complement strand
ATAAATAAAAAATAAAAAATAAAAATATTATGTCAGCAGTAGAAGCATACAAAGTGTTAAGTTAAATCACAGGTATATTTTCTGTTAGTTAGCTTTAGAAGTCACCACCTTGGTCATAATTAGTCACATCTGTCAAAAGTCATACATTCATGTGACACATTCCAGCTTAGATGCCTACAGCCATAGCTGCCCTACCATCTGAAATGTTTTCTCTTCCTCCCAGTTACAGCTTTTACATATGCTGTTAAGTCTGAGGAATTTAAAACCTGTCTTCTACCTCTGTGCCTGGGAACATGATGCCTCTGTTAAAAATACCATAGCATTTGAAAATACCAATTTATATGCCGCTGTGTCCTTGTGTGCCTCAAACTTGCTTTACAAAGCAGATTAACAACTAACAATCTACAAATAATATGTAATTTATTAACTGCTCTGTTTTTCTTTGTTCTGCCAAGCTGGACAAATGCACTACAATACTCCAGAAAATCTCAGTAAATCTTTCGTTGTATGGTATCTGAATTTTTAGTACTTTTGAAATTATGTCATTATTTCACAGAGCATCACTGCAGCCAGTTTAACAAACATGCCTAGCTAAATAAGAAAAATATAAAATATGTGGTTCGTATATGAAATCTATGATCACTGAATGCTTAAATCTCAACCACTTCAGTAAACTTTTAAAATGATTGGCTAGGTACATAATGAGTTTAGTCGAACACTGAACTGGATTGCATCTGCTGTAAAGTCTGAAACCCTCTCCAACAGGATTTTCTGAATGTGATTCTGCTGGTAAATCCTGTTAGAGGTTGCATGCCATTAATAAGTAAAATGATACGGTTAGTGAATTAAAATAAATAAAATCTAAGTGTAGGAACTTACCATATACACACACACACACACACACACACACACACAAAGATATGCACAGTCAGATCCTCTATCAGATGTTTAAATCAGGACAGAAAATAAACAGAAAAGTTAATATTTGACTATAACATGAATCCAGGGCTTTCAGAACAATATAGACATTTTACTAATCAGTGGACCATTACATTCTGAAGAATTTAAAAAGCACTAAGCTGTTTCACAGATCTGCATTTTCTTTCTTTGGTGGTTCAGTGTTTAGAGATCACCGCTGCATAGTAAAAGTATTAATAGATTCAAGTCCCTTCAAAAGCTAACTTTTCCTTTCACTTTATTTCTCACAAAAGAATACTGGAGTTTACTGCCAGGAGGAAAAGTAACAACATCAAAATGTTTGGCTACCTTCTAGTTTTTTGCTCTACAAATACATCTGTATATGCACATTATTAATGTTTTGCCTTCCTGGCCCAGGTCATGGCTGAAAATTATCTTAGGACCAGTTCACTTCCCAATTAACAAATGCAATAAATAGTTACTGGTCACTTGTCATTTGAAACATCAGCACAGTGTGTTGACTTTTCAAGATTTAAGTCCAGTCAAAGGCTACATTTTCCTTAACAAGAGGCCCGGAGACACATTAACAGCAAAGAACTGCATTAACTATTTAAAAAGGAGCTATAAATCATGCTGCAAGCTATTTGTTAAACAGAAAGTCCTGCTAAAATTACAGTGCTTTAATGTAGCACATTCACTGAAATCAATGAGTTTGCCAACAGAAAGCATTTTTGAAACAACTCATTCTGCCTTCTTCCCAGATTACAATAACACTGTCAGTAATCGTTAACTATTATTACAGTTAATTAATACAATGCAAAAAGAAAAGTGGCAGGACACTGCTGCTTCACAGTAAAACCTTTTAATAAAAACTTTAAAAACAATATAATCTGAATACAGATAAAAGTGAAGAAGTGAGCGCTTTCGGGTTACACCCTTCATCAGACATCAAATACTTTTCACATCTTCTTTTTATACAATAATCAACCAATAAACTTCTCCAAAATTTAGTGAAGCACACGCCTATTCAGGAGTGTGGGTTTTAAAGGGATAACATCATTAAGGCCAGGGGGTATATGTGCCATTAAGTCTATAATCCATTTGGTTTCATCCAGGGCTGTCTGCAACTTAACATCCCCCCCCCCCCCGGTTGTTCAACCCAACATTGACAATAACTCTAAAGGAGAAACTATGTGTTGGATATTCATGTATATGCCTATATAAAGCATTACTGTCATCCCTATTCCTTATACTTCCAAGATGTTGTAAGATTCTTACCTTAAACATATTTGTGGTCATTCCCACATAGAAACTTAAACATTTTGTACACTCAGCCAAATAAACCACATTAGGAGTCCTACAGGTTGCCCTACCTTTAAACACAATATTTTTGCCTGTTGTTCTATGTACAAAATTAACCTCCTTATTGATATAACTGCATGCTTTGCATATGCCACATGGAAGTGTCCCTGCCGTGCTCTTAAAAGGCCTATCCACTTGAAGACTTTTCTCTTTACATAAGGGGTCACTCAGATTCCTGTTCCTTCTATATTGGAAATGGGGTCTGTTATCAATAAGCCCCTTTAAATTTGTGTCACTAGTAAGGATATTCCAATTATTTTTAACAATTTTACAGATATCACCAATATTACTTCCATAGGTGAACATCATCTTGGTACCTCTCAACGGTGGGCCATCCTGCATGCTCTCTATAGAAGTCAGGTCCTGATGCCTTTTGAGCCAGGGTCTATATTTAGTCTGCCTATAAACTTTACTGTCATCTATGGCATTCCTAACCATGTTCTTCCCATAGCCTCTCTGCTCAAAATAACCTGTGAGGTTAACTAATTCTTGTTCAAATTGCGTGTCTTCTGTATCAATCCTTGAGGCCCGACTCACTTGTCCTTTGACAATATTGGGAAAAAGATGGCGCGGGTGCATGCTGTCATAGAACAGCAGGGTATTTTTCCAACAGTCTTTTTTATATAAGCTAGAAGAAAAACCTTCTTGTGTCTGTGTTACCCTGACATCTAAAAATTCTATACTGTGGTAGGATGTTTTGGCTGTAAATTTAAGGAAAGTAGTGGTAGTATGTAGATGAGACAGGAATCTATCAAATGTATCATGATCTCCATTCCAAAGAATAAAAATATCATCTACAAATCGTACATACATCAAAATATGTGTCTTCCAAGTTTCATCATCCAATATGTTAACAGTTTCCCATTTAGAGAGGACCAAGTTAGCATAGGTATTGGCACAGGGGGTGCCCATGGCAACCCCCTGTGCTTGCCTATACATAGAGCCGGCCCCTAAAAAAACATTGTTATCCAATACTAATGTCAACAAATCTTTAATAAGTTCTATTTTGTTGTTAATTACACCTAAATTGGTTAGAAGTTCACTTATTGAATCAATACCATAATCATTATTGATCACTGTAAAAAGGCTATTGATGTCTAGCGTAATCATAAGAATATTATCAACATCTTCAGGTTTAATGACACTCCCCAGAATCTGCAAAAAATGTCCTGTGTCTATCAAAATGCTCTTCATTTGTTTAATATATGGTTTTAATATGGTTTTAATTAATACATAGACTACCAGGAGATATGATGTTCTTCGTGTTTCACTGTTGCAGTCATTACATTTGAGTAGTCTGCTGGCAGGTTGCCCTTAGTCGGCCTGATTAATATAAATGTCTTGGGTCCTGCGCCAGTTGCTGTCCCTTCTTCCATGACGTCAGGTCGTCAGGGGTATAAAACATGCAGCTAATGCCATTACATCAGTCTTTCTTGCCGTGCAGTGCCCGAAGCAGAAGCAGTTCGCAAGTGCTGGTCGGCTGACTCCTGAAATTTTTATTTTTGAGTTTCAGAACCGAAGTCTTCAACTAAAGCTAAGTATCCCGTTGGGGAAACTCCTTCTTGCTCCTTACTGATGTCATTAAAAGTTAATAACTGCATTACTTGTGGGAAGCAAATACCTCATAAGGATTTTCATTTGTACTGTATTCCTTGCCTAGGCCCTGACCACAACGTGCTTTCCTGTCAGTTTTGTACTAAATTTAATCAACGCACGATAAAACATCAGTATATTTTTGCTTCTAAATATTTTGGCTCAAGATTTAACTATCCAGAAATGTCGTCGGTTAGCAATCCGACAACCGGAATTCCTAAAAAACACAAATAAAAGACAGAGACAGACTGTCGAGGTCCAAAACCGATGACCACGGTTCTCCTAAGCCAGTCACTGGTTCGCCGGTACTCAGTGAGCCGCTTTCGCAGCCCCTGATACCCGCTACTTTTGATTCGCAGGCCTCTGCTGAGACTCATTCGGAGTCCAGTATGCCGCAAGATGCTTTAAGTATTTTACCCGTGGATGTCTCTACCTTAGATGGGTCCAGAGCCACTGTGCAGGTACCGGCTTCTGAGGGTGTTTTCAGGCCTAAAGATTTGTATATTAAACCAACGCCATCTTCAAAACTAAGGTCAAAATCTACTTCTATGTCTAAAAAAATGATGCTTGGGCCACGTGTACAGGCCCCAATACCTAAGAAACAAATGATCAAAATGGCTGAAGATTTAATTACCTTGATCTGGGGTAGCCATCCCCCTCCTGCTAAGAGGCCTATGCAAGGCACTGACTATGAATCTTCAAATCAGGTTTCTATTTCTTCTGATTCTTCTTCTGAACAGGATTTATCTATACCTACTTATGAGGTCTCTGATGCAGAAGATTCCATCCCTTCTGCTTCTCCCCCTGAGGATTTCTCTTTTGCAGAAACTTTACATACCTTAAGGGAACACTTCCACTGGGAAAGTCAGGATTTCTCTGAATCTAAAAAGAGACTTAGGGATTTTCTTCTTCTTCCTCAGCATAGGCCTTTGGCTATACCTCCTGTTCTAGACATTGTTGATGATGTTTTTTCAGAATCCAGTATGACTCCTGATTCTCTGCCTCCGGCTCCTAGTAAGCCAGACAGATACTACAGGGTTCCTGACTCCCACAAATTCCTTTTCAAAAACCCTACTGCTGACCCTGAAACCATTTCTCAGGGTCCCAATGGCATTAAGGCCTCTACTGCTAAAAATCCTACCCCTTCTGACAGAGAGTCCAGGGTGCTGGATAGATGGGGTAAGAAGGTTTACACGTCTGCAACCTTGGCAATCGGGGCTTTCAACTGCCAATTTCATATGCTTAAATATCAACAGCATGTCATGGGTCTACTTAAACAGAAAATGATGTTGATCTCTAACTGTGTGGAAAATAAAAGAGTTGCAGGATTTATTACATTCAGCTGAACAAGTTGGAAAACATCCTTTGCAATGTGGTTTTGATTCTTTGGAGGCCTCTTGCAGGGCTGCTGTAACTGGATCTGTGAATAGAAGGCATGCTTGGCTCAAAAAGCAAAATCTGCCTGACCATGTTAAGGCAAAATTGTTGGATGCTCCTTTACAACAGGACAGTCTCTTTGGTAATAAGGCTGAAGAAGTTTTAAAAAGATGGAAAGATGGATAAAGTTAAATCTATGCAAACTGTGAAAGATTTCTTACAAGTGCAGCCACCCAGATTTAGTAGGCACTGGTCTACTAAGAACTGGTCCTTTCCAGTTCCATCGAGAGCCACTCAAGTCAAATCCAGACATTCCAAAGGCTCCAGGTTTCAGTCACAAGGAACTTTTAGAACAAAACAACGGGGTGCCTCCACCTCCAAATCCTGAAGCAACAAGGCACCTCCCTATGGTAAACAGTCTCAATGACTTTCCTCTACAATCACCAAGCACTTACCTTCTGGCTGCCCCTTTGGGGGGGGGGGACTGGCACTACTGGCAACTGATTACCCAGGACAAATGGGTTTTAAATATAGTATCCCAGGGATACAGATTTCATTTCCACATGTTTCCAATCCCAAACGGATGGCCAGACCTGCCCCCAAATCAGTGGGCAGAAGCCCAGAAACAAGTTCTGTCCATCATGAATATGGGGGCTATTCAACCAGTACCAGAAGAGAAAAAGGGACAAGGTTTCTATTCAAGACTTTTCCTGGTACCCAGAAAAGACAAATCATGGCGTCCAATTCTGGACTTATCCATTCTAAAAACATTTCTGAATATTCCAAAATTCAAGATGCTGACTCTTCAACAGTTACTACCTATGCTAGGCAACGATGCCTGGTTGGTAACTCTAGACTTAAAAGAGGCTTACCTGCATATCCCAATCAGGGAATCTTGCAGAAGATATCTCCGCTTTAAAGCAGGTTACTCACATTACCAGTTCTCTGCACTGCCCTTTGGCTTATCTACTGTGCCCAGGGTCTTCACAAAGTGCCTAGCACCAGTAATTGCATTTTGCAGGCAAAGAAATATTCAAACTTATCCATACCTGGACGATTGTCTAATTCAGACAGAAAACAAGGACACTCTTTTAAAGCATCTGGCATTTGTAAAAAGGGTTCTAACTTGTCTAGGGTACACCATAAATGAAAAGAAATCACAACTGGTACCCTCTCAAAAAATTACATTCCTGGGTGCAAGCTTGAATACAACTGACCAGATGACTTACCTTAAGCCAGAAAAGCAAATTCAATTGATGAATTACTTCAAACAGTTGGCCACAAAAACCTAGCTATCTGCAAGACAAATTCTGCAGGCCTTGGGGTTCATGGTCTCCTGCATTCTTCTAATTCCATATGCAAGACTGCATATGAGGAAACTTCAGTGCTACCTAAAATGTTTATGGAGTCAACATTGTCACAGCCTGGAAACAATGATTCCTATTATGCCTTGCCTGCAACTAGAGTTCCTATGGTGGGCAGAGACCTACCACCAAAACAAGGGACTGCCATTCACTCCACCCCCTGCCACCCAAAACCTAACTACAGACACATCAGACTATGCTTGAGGGGCGCATTTGGCAGGAAAATGCATTCAGGGCAAATGGCGCCCAAATCAAATGCACCTACATATCAATCAGAAAGAGATGCTAGCTGTACAGAATGCTCTGACAGCCTTCAAGGACTACCTTCATCCAGGACAACTACTGATAAAGACAGACAACACCACAGTCATGTGGTACATAAACAAGCAGGGGGGAACACATTCCTACCCCCTTTGCAGACTAGCCATGGCATTGTGGAACACGGCCTTGACTTATCAAATACATCAACAAGCTCAATTCCTGCCAGGAAAGCTAAATACCCTGGCAGACAAACTAAACAGAAATCTTATGGACCCACATGAATGGAAACTGGAACCACAAGTTTTCAACATGTTGACACGCAAATGGGGGAGCCCAGACATAGATTTTTTTGCCTCACCCCAGAACTATCAGTTGGACAAATTCTGCACAAGAATTCATCACAAAAAACTTGGAAAGTGGATGCTCTATCATTCAGCTGGAAAAACCTATCAGTTTATGCTTTTCCCCCTCTGCCTCTGCTCTCCAAAGTCCTACTGAAAGTCAGATATGACAAACCAAAAATGATTCTGATTGCTCCAGACTGGCCTCGCCAACACTGGTACCCACTCCTGCACAATGTGTCACACCTTCCTCCGTGGCACCTGCCTCAGACACCTTACATACTGTCTCAGCAGGACTACCAAATTCTGCACACTCAGCTCCAAACTTTGAATCTTGCAGTGTGGCTAATCAACTAATTTTCCCTTGGCATCTCTCAGCAAACATGTGATGGATGTCATTTTGGAGGCTAGAAGACCTAGTACTAGAAAATCTTATGCTGATAAATGGAAAAGAGTCTGTGCCTGGAACCAATCACAAGGAATAAGCACAGCAATTCCCAATATTCCTCAGATTCTGCAATACTTAACTGAGATGCTTCACAAGGGCCTGTCTTTTTCTTCCATAAAAATCCATGCCTCTGCCATTTCAACTCATTTCAACACAGAATCTCCCCTCTTCTCTCATCCTCTGCTAAAGCAGTATCTCAGAGGGGCCAAAAATTTAAGACCTCACAGGAGAGCACCAACTCCTGCATGTGACCTCAATTTTGTTTTGGAAAATCTCACTCTACCTCCTTTTGAGCCAGCTGCTACTGCAGACCTAAAATTTCTCTCTTGGAATACAGCTTTCCTTTTAGCAGTCACTTCAGCTAGAAAGATTTCAGAATTACAGGCTCTTATGGCAGTGGAGCCTTTCATGATTTTTTATCCGGACAGTGTGGCTCTCAGGACCAATCCATCCTTTATGCCTAAGGTGGTATCCAGTGTGGCTCTTAATCAGACCATTCATCTGCCAAATTTCTTCCCCAATCCACAGAACAAGGGTGAGCAGATTCTGCATTCATTGGATGTACACAGACCACTTAGATTCTACTTAAACAGGACAAAATCTCTAAGAAAACCTGAACAACTTTTGGTGGCATTTGCTGCAGGGGCAGAGGGAAAGGCTATTTCAAAGCAGACTATTTCCAAATGGATAAGCCATTGTATTAGTTTCTGCTATATGCACCATGGTAAATCTATCCCCAAGGGGATCAGATCTCATTCCACCAGGGCTGCATCTACTTCTGCAGCCTTTCTCAGAGGGGTTCCTACCAGAAACATTCTAGAAGCTGCTACCTGGAGCTCAGTTCATATGTTCTCCAAACATTACCATTTACCTCTCATCTCTAAATCCAGAGCTGGCTTTGCCACTGCTGTCCTGCAGGGCCTTATAGCTGCTCCTAATGCTGTATAAATCCATCCTCCCGACCATAGCTTTGGGATTCTACCCAAATGTAATGACTGCAACAGTGAAACACGAAGTACATAGTACAGTTGTGTACACTTAAAATGTAGAGGTTCAATTGTATTCACTGTTGCAGTCCTGGTTACCCTCCCTCCAGCCACTTGTTTTTCTCTAACTATACCTCTCCTTTCTTTTACTATGATTAAAAGCCTTTTTGGTGTATTTGCTTTTGTTTGGAGGTATATGTTTTGTGTTTTAAGTTATATACATATACATATGTGTGTATATATATATATATATATATATATATATATATATATATATATATCTATATAGGTCTACCTGATTATGCCGAAAGTGGAAAACACTAACAACGAGATAACCGACACAGGAAGATTGACAACGGAGAAGACCGACCGTTGAAAAGCCTGATGCTGAGAACACCGACATGATAAGGTAAGTGTTCAACAGGGACGGACGTTAGGGTCAGGGTGCGGGTAAGTAAGTGTGTGATAGTAAGGGACGTTAAGGTGTGCGTCAGGTAAGTGTGCGATAGTGATGGACTTTAGGGTTGGGGCGGATTAAGTGAGTTAGGGTTAGGGTGTGGGTAAGGTAAGTGTGCGATAGTGACGAGCATTAGGGTTAGGGGTGGATTAAGCGAGTTAGGGTTAGGGTACGGGTAAGGTAATTGTGCGATAGTGATGGACTTTAGGGTTACAGGCAGATTAAGTGAGTTAGGGTTAGGGTGCGGGTAAGGTAAGTGTGCGATAGTGACGGACCTTAGGTTAGGGTTTGGGTTAAGGTTAGTGCATAGATAGTTGTGTATGTAAGGTTTAGAGTAGGTTTGTAAGGTTTTTGGTATGCTTGTGTTGTGTGTGTGTTTTTCGGATAAGGTCTGTGTTTTGTTGATTGTTGGGATTGTGCTTTGTCGGGCATGTGAAGTTTCGTGATTTTGAACTTTCGGTTTTGTGGTGTCAGTTATTTTGTTGTCGAAGTTTTGGCGTGTCGGTGTTATCAGGTAGACCCATATATATATATATATATATATATATATATATATATATATATATATATATATATATATATATTTTGCTCCCCTTTTGGGGGGAACCTGACATATGGGGCAAGAAAAACTGATGTAATGGCATCGGCTGCATGTTTTATACCCCTGATGACCTGACGTCATGGAAGAAGGGACAGCAACCGACACAGGACTCAAGACTTTGTTAATCAGGCCGACTGAGGGCAACCTGCTAGCAGATTACCCAAATGTAATGACTGCAACAGTGAATACACTCGAACATCTACATTTATGGTAAGTGTACACATCTGTACTATGCTTGATAAATCTCCTGGAACAGCAAGAGAAGCTTGCAAGAAAAGTTGGAAGCTGTGCTTAAATCATCTGATATCACATCCCCAATTAAACATTACATCCCTAATAAAGAAAAACAAAAATCAGTAGCCCATTTCTCTTGAGATTAGAACAGGAAATGACATTAGATGAATGGAATACTCTCAGAAAGGTATACCAGTGAAATACGTTGACGTGGCAAATGTAGTTAAACTAATTCAGAAAATGAAATAAAACAAAGGCGCACAACTATCACCAGCAAAGACTCTAGCAATAAGCAATTGGACATACCCAATACTCAAACAACAAATGCTATTTGTCTGAAACATCCACAGTAACAACTTGTAAAGGAGGAATGATGCTAGGCAGACTGCCGAGCAAAGAAAGAATAAAATATTTGAATGTTATTGATATGCATAGAGCTAGGGTGTATCAATGTACCTCACATAGTTCAGGAAGATGAGTTCCTTAAAAATGTGATTGTGGAAGGCACTTGTAGCAATCCCACAACACTGTCTTCGTGATCACAGCCAGTAATGCTGACAAGATTCATTTAAAAGTTATAAACAGTAAATTAATGGAAGCACTAGACCACCTACTCCTCAAGCTAAAATAGCAGTGCTGAATCAAACAAGATTGCAATTAGGTATGACATTCTGCCCAGTATGGGACCAATACAAACTTACAAAGCTAAAAACGAAAATTAAAAGTAATGGCCACCAGCTTATTAAAAAAGGTAACAGAACTTTGGCAAATGACACTGAAAAATGCTGACTTTAAAACTGTACGCAGTGATAAAGGGAACAGCATCCATATCAAAGACATCTGGGTATTAATCCATTGCATCAATGCAAAAATTCTCTATAAAATGATGTCTAAGCCTTTCACTCATTCATTCATTTATTTAAATTTGTTAACCAGCGCAGAACACCAATCCAAGAGAAATATTATGTGCACAATCACCCAATGAGTAAACTAGCCATCAAAGGATAAAATTCTAAGTAAAACTAAACACAATATGGCAGCAGAAAGCACGGCACACATAAAATATCCCAAAAAAATATTTGATTAGTTCAGACACTTTAATAAAATATTTGCAAGTCAGGAAGCGCTTTCACCAAACAGACATTAGCTTCATCAGACTGTAATGATAATAAAACACAAAAACATACATCATATATAGTCATATGATTAATTAAAACAGTTTGAATTCACCAATAATATATCCCAAAGCAGTGCTCATTTGCATATAGCAATTGCTTACATTCAAATGACATCACATATTAAAGGAAAATATCCCTTTCAATATATAAAACATTTTTTAAACATAAAATAGTGTAGAACTGGACATAAAATCTTATAAGTTGAAATACACCCAACTAGCAAACATATCCTATTTGGGTAGCCCCTTCTTATCTCAAGTATTGGTCTAATAGAGACCATACTATTCAAACCTGATCCTTTATCAGCTCTCAACTTAAGGATCCATCTAAGTTCTGCCTCACTAGTCCTATTCTCAATATTCCCCAGCCTAGCACTCACTTGTAAGGGCTGTATGACCTTAAACCTAAAGTGATGAATTTGATCACTAACTGCCACATATCTAGCAAGGGCATTCATATTATTTCACATTTGTATACTATAAGAATGTTCCCTCATACGCTCTTTAAGGGTGCAATCTGTCTTTCCAACATAGAATCTTTTACAGTACTCACAGTGTGCCAAGTATACCAAGTGCTTTGTTGTACAAGTTGCCCTTGCATTAAATCTATATCTTTTGTTAGAATCAGGGTGTATAAATGTACCGTCACTGTCTATCAAACCACAGAAGTCACATGAACCACATGGGTAGGTCCCATATTCCTTCTCACATACCATACTCCCTTCATCTGGTTAGCATAATATCAGTTTGAGTGACTTAAAATTCCTAAATCCAAACATGGGAGTCTCCCCACCACTCTACCAATTTTTTCATCCATCATTAAAAGATTCCAATGACTCTGAAATACTTTATTGACAGCATTAACATTACTTGTATAAGCCATCGAAACTTTAACCCTACCCATAGAGTCATTAAGCTTTTCATTACCTCTTGCTATAACTGAACATTGAGAGGAAGAAAAGTATGGCTTGGTTCTCCCTTCTCTCATAGAATCAACATCTAACAAAATGGGACCCACTTCACTTTGCCTCAGAGACTCTCTAAGAGCCTCACAGCCACCCCTATAATCCAGATCAACATTATGTAATCGAGAAACCCTCATGCTTTGGCCTTTTATTATGTTGTTAAACACCCTTCTTGGGTGCATACTCTTCCTATGAAGTATCGCATTCCTATAACATCCCTTCCTAAATAAACTAGTAGTAAGTCTATGGTCTGAGGATTTACTTACTAACACATCGAGAAATTCCATAGACCTGTGTGACCATTTATAACTAAATCTCAAAAAAGCATTAGACTCATGCAACTTTAGTACAAATCGTTCTAAATCTTCTGGGTCCCCCCCCCCCCATAGCAAAAAGACGTCATCAGCAAAACGACGGTAAAAAAGCACATTCTGCAAATACAGCTCCATTCCAAATACCTCCTCCAATTCCCATTTCCATGAATCCATATAGGTCCTGAAAAAAAATGTTTGGTATCCCTCAATACAGTATTAGATTTATCCAAAATAGGCCTAACATGCCGTTCAACAAAAATAGAGGAAGGCTCAGTAACCCACCATGGAAAGTTACAATAGATCACATGATTACATGTTAGTCACCTTAGATGTAGTATCCCTGTTTACAACCATACCTAATATTGAAGGGGTTGAATATCTATGTAGGTACCTGAATAATCAGAGTGAGTATGAACACAGGCTTGTAGAGTTTATATGTGATTTTATGGATGTGGTACTTAACAACAACATATTTGTGTTTGATAACTGTTATTATAAACAGAAACATGGTCTGGCAATGGGGATGTGCTGTACGAATAGCTATGCTAATGCCATGATGACACAATGGGAATTGGGTGAGGTATTTGGAATGGAGCTGTATTTGGAGAATGTGCTTTTTTACCGTTGTTTTGTTGATGACATCTTTTTGCTATGGGGAGGGACCTCAGAAGATTTAGAACGATTTGTACTAAAGTTGCATGAGTCTAATGCTTTTTTGAGATTTACTTATAAATGGTCATGCAAGTCTATGGAATTTCCTCTATGTGTTAGTAAGTAAATCCTCACACCATACACTTACTACTAGTTTATTTAGGGAGAAGTGTTATAGGAACTTGATACTTCATAGGAAGAGTATTAACCCAAGAAGGGTATTTAACAACATAATAAAAGGCTAAGGCATGAGGGTATCTCGATTACATAATGTTGATCTGGATTATAGGAGTGGCTGTGAGGCTCTTAGAGAGTCTCTGAGGCATAGAGGCTACAAAGATAGTGAAGTCGGTCCCATTTTGTTAGATGTTGATTCTGTGAGAGAAGGGAGAGCCAAGCTATACTTTTCTTCCTCTCAAGGTTCAGTTATAGCAGCAAGAAGTAATGAAA
This sequence comes from Protopterus annectens, assembly GCF_019279795.1. Lineage (NCBI taxonomy): Eukaryota > Metazoa > Chordata > Ceratodontiformes > Protopteridae > Protopterus > Protopterus annectens. The sequence goes on along the minus strand of NC_056728.1, from coordinate 1,826,539,720 downwards.
AGCTTAATGACTCTATGGGTACGGTTAAAGTTTCAATGGCTTATACAAGTAATGTTGATGCTGTCAAGAAAGTATTTCAAAGTCATTGGCATCTTTTCATGATGGATGAAAAAACTGGTAGAGTGGTGGGGAGACTCCCATGTCTGGATTTAGAATTGTAAGTCACTCAAAATAATGTTATGCTATCCAGATAAAGGGAATATGGTATGTGAGAAGGAATATGGGACCTACCCATGTGGTTTATGTAACTTCTGTGGTTTGATAGACAGTGATGGTACTTTTATACACCCTCATTCTAACAAAAGATATAGATTTACTGCAAGGGCAACTTGTACAACAAATCACTTGGTATACTTGGCACACTGTGAGTGCTGTAAAAGATTCTATGTTGGAAAGACAGATTTCACCCTTAAAGAATGTATGAGGGAACATTCTTATAGTACACGAACAGGAAATAATACGAATGCCCTTGCTAGATATGGGGGAGTTAGTGATCGAATTCATCACTTTAGGTTTAAGATCATACAAACCTTACAAGTGAGTGCTAGGCTGGGGAATATTGAGAATAGGACTAGTGAGGTGGAACTTAGATGGATCCTTAAGTTGAGAGCTGATAAAGGATCAGGTTTAAGTAGTATGGTCTCTATTAGACCGATACTTGATAAGAGGCAGCTACCCAAATAAGATATGTTTGCCAGTTGGTATAGTTCAACTTATAAGATTTTATGTCCAGTTCTACACTATTTTATGTTTTAAAAATGTTTTATATATTGAAAGGGATATTTTCCTTTAATATGTGATGTCATCTGAATGTAAGCAATTGCTACATGCAAATGAGCACTGCTTTGGGATATGGTCTTGGCGAATTCAAACTGTTTTTTTTTTTACTCAATCTTTATTTTGAACATGAAATAATGAATAAATGCATTCTTATTACATTATAGGATTATATCACTTAGTAAGTTAACTATATACAAATTTACATTCAGCCTGACATATGAAAATGATGAATATCAAGTTATACATAAGTAAATAAACTAAACTTACTAATTAATTATTTCAAGAGGAGATTGGATCCATTTGTAAAGTGTCAATCAATGTTAAAATGTTTTTCCATGGATGAATTCAAACTGTTTTAATTAATCATATGACTATATATGATGTATGTTTGTGTGTTTTATTATCATTATGGTCTGATGAAGCCAATGTCTGTTTGGTGAAAGCACTTACCGACTTGCAAATATTTTATTAAAGTGTCTGAACTAATCAAATATTTTTGTCGGATATCGTATGTGTGCCGTGCTTTCTGCTGCCATATTGTGTTTCATTTTACCAATCCAAGAGAATTTGTTTCAGGTTCAATCTGGGGAAACATGAAGTTAAATCCAACAATACAACTGAGAATAAATACAGTAATACTTTTTATACAGTTATTAAAATGCATTCATTTCTAAACTTTAGGAATTATCACGTGTATGGTGAATCAAAATTTTGGACAGGGGATTTATTTGTTGTGACAATCTGGAAGGTTCAAAAAGATCTGCCACAACTAATCTACATCAGCTTGGTAGTGGAATAAACATTTGAAAAAATACAAAATTATTACACCCAACCAAACATTTTTCATAAAAGACTTGTTACTATAATAACATGGAAGATAAAGCGGCTATTGACTGGCAGAATATAAAAGATCCAGAAATGAATTAATTATTTCACTAACCTAGAACAATGCAAATAATTAACACCTCTGGCAGGCAGCATAACATCCTGGATATGATAGTCACTATAAATATTGAATCTTCAGTTAGAAGCATAGTTAGGATGAAATTACCCTAAGTATTTAAAATTGGACATGTTTCTCCATTTCCACGTAGTGTACAACATCTTTAGCAAGAGTTAGGCCAAAACTTATGAAAATCAAAAACCAGGAAAGATAAAGCCTATAAAAAATAAAAACAACATATATTGAACTTGATAAGTTAACATCTGAAACCTAAGGTGCTCAACAAAGAACCAGTTTGCTTTACATTTAAATCAATGTTTTCTCAATCATCTTTGTTGAAAGAATTTGTTTTATTATATAACTTAGCAATAAATTATATTCAGGAGTTTCTAAATCAGGATTTCCTACTGCCTGGTATGGTTTGATCATGAGGAAGAAGCCCAAGTGATCAAACAAATCAGCTGTGACAAATACTACATAACCCACAACTGAACGCGATTTATTCTTATCATACCATGACGTTATTTAAAAAATAAATTTTTTACCACATTTTTAAATAATGTAATGGTATTATCAGACTTTAGCTTCCGTCTGCCTCTTGTTTTGGCTAGCAGATATCTAACTGATGCACTGCATGTGTAGGGCACATATGTACAAGCAATTGCAAAATATATCATCAAAATACAGTTGTCATTATTATCTTTTTAGTTACAGACAGCAAATTCTAGCCTTTTTCTTTTGAAAACTCCCCTCCATCCAATTTACTGGACATTTTTTTATCATAAATTGATTTCTGTTATTTATACAGGGTGTGCTGTTTGTGTTTTACGTTTGTTCTTTATGGAGTTTGGTAGCAGGGCTTCTTCCTGCAGCTAGTGCACAAATTACAGTTGGCATGCTACATGCTCTATTCAAATAGTGTGCACATTTTCAAACAAAAATGGGGTTTAATACATTATCAAATAAAAATGAGGTTTATTCATATAATGTACAGTATTCCAGAAGTTATTCCAGTCAGATAATACCACCAGAATATACAGTATGCATTCCAAAGTTAGTCACAGATATATAACCTAGAAACAGTAATAATCCCACCAACTTGTCACAACTATCTTTTTACCCACACCCCCGTCTGCCCCTCTCAGCTACTTAATCCATCTGCTTATCTTTCTAAACTGTCACTCCTACCCCATTCATCATAAGTCCCCAAACTGCACCTATCCCGTACCCAGCTCCCATTTCAAATAATAGTCCCAGCATTGCTACACAAAAGTAATTTAGGATACAATGTCATTCTAATTATATGAATACTAGCATCAGGAAACATTATAATTATTATTATTATTATCATCATCATTAAACCAAAAATATATATTATTATTACTACTACTATTATCATATCTATTCTGGCCTTTTCTTATCAGTCTGTCTGTCTACCCATATGGTTTACAGTATTTATTTTTTTCACTATCTCTGATGGACCCATTTAGCAAAAAGAAAAATGTGTTTGTTTTCTGCTGAGGACTCCCATTTAAATTACTTGGTCCCTACATTTTAATTATATGCTCCTTGCCCTATAGCCAGGTCTATTTCAGTGTTTTTCTGTACAATGGACATCATCATAATTTTTAGCCTATTTTGTAAGTTAGTGTAGTGGTCTATGACACGTTTTATTTTATTTATTTATTTTACATTTGTTGACTGGGATAATCCAACTGGATATATGCCCATTTTCAGCAGAGGTCCAGGGAGAAAAGCTCCAATTGACAAAAATACAAAGAGTACACAAAAAATTAGATACATAGTCAAATATAAGGAGTCAAGCATATTTACAAGTTGGTTTAGTAATGCCCCCAACAGGGACTCACAAGTTACATGGTCTGTCACATTAAAAACAAAAATCACCAGATTGGAACAAACAGTGTTGAGTATTAAATGCTTACAGTACTATCTAAGTAGGAGTTTCATTATTTTGCTTAATCAGGGTTGGTACAGGGACAGAGCCAGTTCATTTTGAAATACTGTTTGATGCTTTTTTTGAAGAGGCTTAGGGAGGATTGAAGGGTTAAATAGTTTGGCAGTGAATTCCAGGTTTTGCCAACAAAGTTGGCAAACAGGAATTCACCAGCTGAGTTATTAGCTTTGTATGTTTGGACCAGTAGTTTGTTGGATGACCGTAGTAACCTCAAGTTATTGTATGGTTTTATAATATTTATAAGTGAGGGGGTATCTTCCGGTTGGTATAGAATTTTGTGTGCTATTAAGAGTTGATTGAATTGAATTAAACTGGGATTTTCTAGCCACCCTAGTTGATTAAGGTTCTGGCAGTGATGGGTTCTGTATGTTGAGCCAGTGACGAATCTGGTAATATGGTTGTAGCTGTGGGAGAGTTTACTCAGTTCAGGTTTAGTAAGGTTGGAGATTATAGGAAAGGCATATATAAGAGTAGAGAGTAGGTGCGACCGGGCGATTGCAGTTTTAGCCAGTGCGGTTAAAAATGACTTGCTTCTGTACAGAGATCCAAGCTTCTTATTGATGGTTTGTATGGTTTTGTTGACATGTAGGTCAAATTTAAGATTATTATCTATAATTACTCCTAGAAGCTTAGTATGGGTGTTTGGGAGATAGAGGTACCATTGTTGGATGTAACGGAGAAGGAAAATGGGGTGGATCTACTAGTGGGGGTAAAGAGTAGAAGTTTAGTTTTATTGGGGTTGAGGAGTAGACATTGGTTGGAGAGCCAGTTTTCAATATTTTCTTCCTCTTCTTTTTCTTCTTCTTCTTCTTCTTACCAAGGTTCCCTGCCAATATCTAAAAGACCACTTGGGGACCTGTCATATACTAATTAAAAGGACTGAACCCTATCAAGGACTGTGGTACATTTGTAGTAAGCAAGAGCAATGATAGTAACCAGTCCCAATTTTTGTCATCATCAACAATTACACCTTTCAGCATGGACTATACTGTCGAGTTAAAATCCTCCAAGTAATCCAGCCTTCTGGGGATAGGATAGTGCACTGATGTTTTTAATTGATTGACCTTAAACCATTGGCATATTTGGTGCATTATTCTGATCATAAACAGAGTTCCCTGTCATTGCATATTTTCTTAGAAATTCCTATACCTAGAAAATAATAAAACTAACTCCCTAGCTGCAGCTTTAGTATTAGCCTTACATAGGAGAATAACCTCGGGGCATTTACCATCATAGTCCAAAACAGCCAGAATGTACTGAAACCCACAGCTAGAGTTTGCCAATGGCTGAACAATGCCCATGACACAATATGCTCAAAGGGCACCTCAGTGATGGGCATAGGAAACAAATGTCTCTTAATGCCTGGATAATGGGCTGTCTTATGGAATTCAAGCCATACAACACAGAAGTTCACAACTTTCATTATTCCTGAAGGATAAAATCTTGCTAGCATTCCTGCTATTAAATGACTATGTGTTGACCTCATCACTAGGTTTCTGAAAGATTTGGGCACTTACAGTTGTCATACTACTTTCTCCTCGCACTTGCTAATGCTTTATAATAAATGATTTTGTAACTGGAAGAATGGGCAACAAGTGGTAACATTTTCTTATGCTTCATCACCCCACACAAGGTTCATAGGTATATACAATGCTAATGATCACCATTGCCTTTGTAAGCCTAGCTGTGCAATCCAAATGAAATGTGTCCCTGTGTACCGTGGGGGTTTATTAGAACAGTGTATGTTAGTTAGGAGGTTTTTAGAGGTTATGTGGGTATGTTAGTTTGGGCATTACTGTCTGCCTATGTCTATCAGAGACATGGAGACCATGCCTTTGCTCTGCTCAAAGTGTGAACCTCCCAATTTTCCTTTGTAAAGTATGTCATGTATGCCTGCTGTGTAAGCTGTGTAATCCGGGCGGTTACACCTATAGCATAAGTTCTTAAACAATGCCTTCTCTCCATGCCTATAGTTCCTATGAGCACTTCCCACAAAAACAAAAGCCGTAAAGATTCCCCTCAGATGAGCAGTTAGAAATGCACAACAATGGCTGCTAAATACCACAACTGTGCATTATTTACCGCATAAAATAAAAAAAAGTAAAAGTCTCATTTGAAAAAAATGTGAAAAACGTCATTTTCCAGTAACTTATAGGTTCATAGGTTAGTACTAGGCTATCGGCCATAGGGCCTATACAAGCCTAGCCATAACAATTCCCTGGCTATTTCTTCCCACAATATTTACTTCCCTGGACACCTGTCTAGCAGGGTGACTGACGTGATCCCCGGGGTGTATTTCCTATCTCCCATCCAATCATCAATGTTCCTTTTGAAGAGGGCCAAAGAGGCGCTCTGCTTGACATGTATGGACAGTCTATTCCAGAGTCTGAGGAGTCTCTGAGTCAGGAACTTATAACATAAGTATCTGGTTGATCCCCCAGCAAGTACAAGAATACTCCCAAGATGCAGCAGCAATCTGTGCTAGCTTTCCCTTCATGTACTGTAGCTCATTGAAAGTTACAGAATATTTTTAATTTTTTTTAACATTTTAGCAGGGGATGCCTTCCCTCTGCTCATCTGTAACATTATGTTGAGTGTTTCTGGGCATCAGTTTGGAGCTGTATGGATGCCTGATGTCACTTCATGACTAGCCAATCAGATTTCAAGGTTTTTGGATAGAAATGGATAGGATTACATCATTGAATTCAGTTTTCTGCTCACAGACATAATGAAAGGCATTCCTACAGAAATAGCAGACCCAAAACTGATCCCATTGCTGGAAAGCTTTTATTGCCACAGAAGAGTATATATGAGCTATGTGCAGGGGAAGAATCAGTGCTGATTCTAATTGTTATAACAAACAGAATTTTGAGGTATATGCAGTCAACAAAGTGGCTATAACTGCTGCTTACAGGGGGGAAGTTCCTGTAGATAGAAGTAACTGACTGATTTGTTGTTTATTTTCAGATAATAATAATGTGACTATAACTGCTGGACATGGAATGGGAGTCAGCCTATGGATGAAAGTAATTGACCCTTTTGTCATTTGCTTAGTTAAAACATTCATTCTGTTTTTTTAAGGGCTACTGTGTATTTTTGTGAAGTAAGCATGAACAGTTTATTACTGTAGCTAATGTGTGTTTGTGTGAAGTAAATTTTAAATATCTTACTTTGGCCATTTTTACCACAATTAGATATTAGTGGTGTCTAATGTCAAAAAGGTGGCTACAGTTGTTGACTATGGGGGTCTACATGTGGATGAAAGAAACCGACTGTCCTCTCTGCTAGCAATGTGGCTATGACTGATTGGTATGTAGATGGAAGTGCCTGACCATTTCATTCAGCTTGCTCAGTTTAAACAGTCATTCTGGGTTTCTAGAACTATAATTCATTTGAAACATGTAGTGAGACTGCTGTGTGTTTATGCAAAGCAAACATGAAATACCTTGCATTGCTACTTGTTTTAACCAGAGTCAGAAATCTGAGTGCACACAGTTAACAATGTGGCTACAATTTGCTGGATACAGGCGGAAGACTGTCTTTGGATGAACGTAATTGACACTTTTGTCATTTTCTCAGTTTAAACAATCATTAATCTGACCTTGCAAGACTACTGAGCATTTTTGTGAAGTAAGCTGGAATATTTTACCGTGGCTAATGTGTTTATACAGCAAACTTGAAATATATTACTTGGTCCATTATTTTTATTTATTTATCCATTCATTTTACCACTATCAGCAATCTTATGAGTACACAGCCAACAAAGTGGTTCAAGTTGCTGTCTATAGAAAGGGACTGCCTGTGGATGACTCTTTTATTATCTGCCCACTTTAAACAGTTATTAATATAGCTATGCAGGACTGTTGTGCATTTATTTATTTTTATTTCATTTAACATTTGTTTACCGGGAAAATCCAACTTGGAACAAAGCCAATTTTCAGCAGAGGCCCAGAGAGAAATGCTCCAGATGCATGTCTTTGTAACGTGTGAGGAAACCAGAGCACCCAGAGGAAACCCACATTAAAGCAGGGAGGACATGCAGACTACACACAGAAAGCATCCTAGCCGATAACTGAACCAGTGAACTTCTTGCTGTGAGGTAACAACACAACCGCTGCACCACTGCACCATCCTTTGTGTGAACTGAGCTTAAATATTTTACTTTGGCTACTCTATGTTTGCATGAAGCAAACTTGAGATACATTACTGTGGCCGCTCTACCATAATCAGGCATCAGTGTTATACATACTCAATAAAGTGGCAACAATTGCTAGTATGGAATGTGGATGAAAGTAACAGACCAGTTTGCTACCTGCTCAGTTTAAACAGTCATTAACCTGGTTTTGCAAGACTATTCTACAATTACAGTCTCACATTGCAGCTGGGTATAGAATCTCATACTGATACTGAGCTGTTCCAGGATAGTCTCACACATCCTCTGTACTCCTTGACAGAACATATTCAGGTTCCAGAAAGTCTTCTAAATCATATACCTCTTTATTGTGACAGTGTATTCATTTATCATCCAGCTAGCTAGCTAGCTAGCTAACTATTTGCATGTATTTACCAGGAAAGTCTAATTTGGCAAAACCTCTTTTCAGCAGAAACATGAGGTGAAAAGCTACAAAAAACAAACAAGAACTGACATCGTGCAAGATGCACTGTGCAGTACAAATACTTAGGTATATAGCAAAATAGCTAAAACATGTCAATACAATCATTAATAAACTCAGAAGCAAATAGACATATTAGGCTAAAAGGTGGAAAGAATGTGAGGAATGATGTGATATGAAAATAAAAAGATTGTTAGTAATAGAGGTGGTTAGTAACAGAGATAGGTAAGGGAAAATTACTAACATATGATTAGCTGGTGAAATAGAAATGCCTGTTGTCAAGATAAAGTTGAACAGTGAATATCTCAGAGTAGGGTAAGGGGAGAGTGAAGATCCAGGATGAGGTGATAGCTATTAATGTTAAAGACTGCAGCATCATAAAACTTGCAAAAACAACATAAATTCTGGTTATCAAACAAATGGTCCAATCATAAGAAATATACCATTATTAGAGGGCTAGAGACAATGCTAGACAATAAGTTTAAAGCTATTTAAACTTTGATCAGTGCATAGCCACTAACATCAGAAAAACATATTCTGTATGCCATCTAATTTTAAAGGACATTTATAGTGACTCCAGGGAGAACACTCTACCAATTTATACCTCACTATCTCAACCTATTACCGGACATGGTGCTGCATTCTATAGCCTCCAGTCAAGCAATCTGAAAATATACACATTCCATAACAGCAAACTCATAGTGTTGAAAAATGTTATATGTTCAGAAAGGCTGCATGAGTTATTACTTTTTTTATTTTTATTTTTTATAAGTTACTCAGAAGTGAACTTTTCCTGGTCTATAAGGCACTCTCTGATTCAGCTCTGTTTGAGTCTTTGGCTGGAATGTTCCACTGGGGAAGCTAACATCAGATTTGATAATGTAATGCTAAGTATCAGTAATAGAAAAAAAAAGTGTGACATATACACAAAACCTCAAATATTATGATCTTACAGTCAGAACAAACTACTTATTAAATGCTTTCAAAATAATTTGGATATGTGAATGGTGAGTAGAAAATATCAAATAGGGATAAAGCAATGATGCTGCTTGAAGATATCAGTAGGCTGCCTCAACAACAAGATGTATGAAAATATGACGCAATGGAAAACCTTTAGCTGTGTGTTATAGCATTAAGCAGCAGTGTCAGTAATGCCTGTACATACTAACAGTAAATATTCAGCTGAGAACAACTGACATGTAAAAGCAAAAATGTAGCAAAACAGGAATGAAGAAAAACTTTATGCATCAATTACTACTTTTAGACATAGTGCCATGGAGAGAAAATTGATCCTTAAATGGAAGGTCTAACAGGAATTAGACAGAGGAAGATCCTTCATGTATGTGCCTGCATAAATTTGGAATAATGACATGTTTTGCATGCATGCCTCACACATTTTCCGCATACATACTATGGCTTTTTAATAAATATATGGCACTTCAGTCTGACATGAGTAAAACCATTTCTTATTATTCATCTTTTCTTTAAATGTATCCTCAGTCAGTTCAGATATCTTAATATGTATACTACTATCCAAGTTCACCACAAGTCTTTTCTGGAAGTATATTCAGTATTTGGGAATTAATTAATTTATTCATTTATTCATACACTTGAGACTGTATATATTACTTGTTGTGTTAATGGGGTGTGTGTGTATATATATCTATATATATATATATATATATATATATATATATATATATATATATATATATAGTTTTTTTTTTTTTTTTTTTTTTTTTTAAATAACATCACTGTAGTGTTTTAAAATTTGGCCTTGGTGAATACACAGAAGAAAGCAAATAATGCAGTTACATGAGTTGATGCACCATGAAACACAAGTACAATATTAAAATGCAGGGATTGTAGATTACAAAAGTAACACATGTTTAGACTGTTTATTCTGCTGCTATTGACTATTTGTACATTTCTTCATTGTTTCTCTAATTATGCACCTCATCCACAGCCTACCCCAGCACTCTCAGGGCGCAAAGCAGAAGAACTGTTTCTGAACAGGATATCAAACCACCTCACAAAGTACTCTCTATTTCACTGTCAAACAGAACAAACATCTATGGTCAGTTTTGGAGGTAGCTCAGTTCAGTTCAACAAACTTTTAGGATGTGGAAGAAAACTGAAGCAACTTGAAAAAACAACACCCAATGGGGATAAAGTAAGTACACACATACACTGCACAGAGGCATCCTAGCCAAGAACCGAACTGAAGAATCAAACTCTATGAGGCAGCAATGTTAATTACTGCACCATTGTGCTGATGTGTGTTTTCTATAGTCTAAACACATAAATTAAAATTTATTAGCAGCAGTCTTATTAAAACAGCATTTTTCGGTGTGCTTCCATATATTAACAATATTTTGTTTTAAATGGACAGGACGTACTACAGCACAGTGTGGCAGAACTTGTCAAATGAGATGTCCGTATGAATGCAAATATTGTGAATAGTGTTGTATTGGAGTATAATGCGTTTAAATAGAATTAGGATTGTAAAAAATATCATTTTCTTTTAGTGTATAAGGTACATAAAACAGTGACTTTAAGAGAGACAGGAGCTCTACTGTATTCAGTACAGATGCTTCTACTTGATTGTTATTAAAACATTGTGTTTAATTATGCTTTATATAAAAGGACAGTGCTATCTATGATTATCAGAGAGAATTTGGTGTCTGTATTCAGTTGGAATCTCTGCCTAGAAGAGGGGTTCTAGGAAGCTGAATCTCTGCCTAGAAGTGGGGTTCTAGGAAGCTTTTTTCTCCACTTGTCAGCAACTTTGCTCAGTTCTCCATACTCTTGTGCCTGCAGTTGCAATACTGTAGCCCCTTGTATAGGCAAGAGATCCAGTGATTCTTTGGGCTTAGCCTTTACATTTTCTGAACTAGGCTGCTGTATCTGTGAGCAAGCCCCTCATTGACCTGCAGGATGGTATGGACTGAAACCAAACATAAATGAGCACTTGAAGGACAGTGTCCCATCTTGCTGTAAAAAGATAGCTGCAGTGACACTACTGTATCCTCATATAAGCAAGAGATTCACTGGTTCTTTGGGTGTGATCCATAAGTTTTCTGAACCAGACCCCCTGCAGCTGTGAATGAGCCCCCTATTGACCTGAGCACTGTTTTAGACTGAAACAAAATAAACAAACAACAGTAAAAAGACACAGAAGGTTAATTTA
>NC_056728.1:1826453219-1826523219 GCF_019279795.1 Protopterus annectens | reverse complement strand
TGTTTAGACTGTTTATTCTGCTGCTATTGACTATTTGTACATTTCTCCATTCTTTCTCTCATTATGCACTTCATCCAGTTGAGCATGGTCCACAGCCTACCCCAGCACTCTCAGGGCACAAAGCAGAAGAACTGTTTCTGAACAGGATATCAAACCACCTCAGAAAATACTCTCTATTTCACTGTCAAACAGAACAAACATCTATGGTCAGTTTTGGAGGTTGGTCAGTTCAGTTCAACAAACTTTTAGGATGTGGAAGAAAACTGAAGCAACTTGAAAAAACAACTCCCAATGGGGATAAAGTAAGTACACACGTACACTGCACAGAGGCATCCTAGCCAAGAACCGAACTGAAGAATCAGACTCTATGAGGCAGCAATGTTAATTACTGCACCATTGTGCTGATGTGTGTTTTCTATATTCTAAACACATAAATTAAAATTTATTAGCAGCAGTCTTATTAAAACAGCATTTTTCGGTGTGCTTCCATATATTAACAATATTTTGTTTTAAATGGACAGGACGTACTACAGCACAGTGTGGCAGAACTTGCCAAATGAGATGTCCGTATGAATGCAAATATTGTGAATAGTGTTGTATTGGAGTATAATGCGTTTAAATAGAATTAGGATTGTAAAAAATATCATTTTCTTTTAGTGTATAAGGTACATAAAACAGTGACTTTAAGAGAGACAGGAGCTCTACTGTATTCAGTACAGATGCTTCTACTTGATTGTTATTAAAACATTGTGTTTAATTATGCTTTATATAAAAGGACAGTGCTATCTATGATTATCAGAGAGAATTTGGTGTCTGTATTCAGTTGGAATCTCTGCCTAGAAGAGGGGTTCTAGGAAGCTGAATCTCTGCCTAGAAGTGGGGTTCTAGGAAGCTTTTTTCTCCACTTGTCAGCAACTTTGCTCAGTTCTCCATACTCTTGTGCCTGCAGTTGCAATACTGTAGCCCCTTGTATTGGCAAGAGATCCAGTGATTATTTGGGCTTAGCCTTTACATTTTCTGAACTAGGCTGCTGTATCTGTGAGCAAGCCCCTCATTGACCTGCAGGATGGTATGGACTGAAACCAAACATAAATGAGCACTTGAAGGACAGTGCCCCATCTTGCTGTAAAAAGATAGCTGCAGTGACACTACTGTATCCTCATATAAGCAAGAGATTCACTGGTTCTTTGGGTGTGATCCATAAGTTTTCTGAACCAGACCCCCTGCAGCTGTGAATGAGCTGTCTATTGACCTGAGCACTGTTTTAGACTGAAACAAAATAAACAAACAACAGTAAAAAGACACAGAAGGTTAATTTATAATTAATGGGCAATTTTTAATTTCTATGCCTTACATTTATGTTGTCCAAAGAGGTCAGACATGTCTCTGAGGCCATCTCACAGTAAATAAATTCATAACTCATTTTTATGATAAACATAACTCTGTACATAGGGTTCAAGGGAAGCTGTAGAAGTGTTTCCACCCTATTAATTAGGTATAGTGATCTTTTAGCCATTGACAGTAATTTCAATAGCTAACTACTTATAGTTATTAATAGTAGCAGTAAGTTTGAGCCACAAATATCACAAAAAAGATGTACTGCAGTACTGTTTTCCCTTTTTTTTTGTTTTTAACTACTTACTTTGGCCCCAAGGAATCTGAAGTTATTTCTCTTACCAAATATGCACGTGTGAATTGATTGACCCCCTCTTGCGTGTATGTCTTTGTCTGCTTCCCTCCCCTACTACCCACAATTCCCCAGGCACCCCCCAGCTCATTCAGTTTCAACTCTCCTTTCTCCACCTACTATCCTCCTACCTGTCCCCTCCCATTAAGGTAACTTTCAGTTTTCCCTTCTATATTAAACCTGATCACCACTTCAAACACCCAACCCCTAGGAACATATGCATTATTGTCATGTTTTATACTACCCAGGTATAATTACTTATCTTTACCACCCTTCAACAGATGTCAACTTTATTTAGCCTACCACATCTCTTCCACTTCATCTAACCACACTTCACAATTACTACATACCATACTTTATGCATACCCATCTGCAACTCAAACACTGAAGTGTTGCCCACAGTTTCTCAATATCAAACAATACTTTCCCACTTACTTCTCATCCAGATGTTGCTAACCTTGCTGTCCATTACTTCACCACCCTTTACAGACCATCCTCGCTCTCTCACTCTCTGATGACCATTGTTATTTACAATTAACCTCCCCCTAGACCTCTCTCCTACTTTACTGATAAACATCCCACCATAAATACTTCACACATCATTAACAATTTTACACTGTATCTGTTTAAACTCCACTGAATCTGTACTTCAGTCTAACCTCATACAGCTACCACTACTAAAAACCCTACTCCAATGTTTGCACCTCATTTAAATTACTTCCTTCTTTCACATGCTCTTTCCCTGCTCCCTCTCTGTAGTTAATTTGCACTATTTTCTACACCTAAAAAGTTATTATTCTTTTTTAGTTCTTTTTTGTCCACTTCTGTCACTCTCACAGTTGTCCCAATACCCCATATCCTACACTGGGCCTACTGTCATGCTAGTCACCCTCAGTCTAATCCCTGAATTTGAACCAATAGCCACCATGGATCCTAAGAGTGTCCTGGGAGGTTATGCTGTCCATCTTCTAGAGGGGATTTTTGCACTTTTGTATAATGTTCTCTTTCTCTCTTCCTCACTTATGGATCCCTTGTGATGGCCAGGGGTCAAGCATGCAAGGGGGACATGTGGCAGCTCAGCCTGTCGCCACCCTATTCACCTTTATAGACCATGCTTACTCTACTGACATCTCTAGCCTCCAGTTGAGATCACAAAAGGATATATCTCTTGGATTGCCCACCCACTTGGAGATAGAACCACTCATGCCTTCCTGCTGGTCCCTCAATTGACCAAGCTGCTAGTCAAACCTGGGTTGAATGGGACATAGTCATGGATTTATCCCTGTATGCCACTATAGTGGCACACCTAAACAGTCACTACTGATGTCCTTACACCACAGTTATCTTTCATCAAAACTCCTTTTTATTATAGAGACTGATTGTAACCCCTAGTTAATCTTCCTTCCACCACACTCTATGCACTCTTCCCTTCATCTATCTCTACATTTCTCTAATTTACTGCAGTGTTTCAACATTATACATATTCTCCATCTGATGGCTCTCATATCTACTCCACTCCACTCCACTCTACTCTACTCTCTTACCGCTACCCTCAATTCAGTTCTATAATCTCACTATTTATACTTCATCTTCACCTTGTATTACTGTACATCACTAGTCCACACTCTCAGTAGCAACATGCTACATATGCTACATATACTAAGTCTTCTTTTCTTCTCTTACAACTATCTTTCCTGTCTTATCATCCCCTTTCCCTTACACACCCTCCACTAGCACTGTCCTTCAATCCACAAACTCACTCCCACCTCCCTCTTTCTCCCCATCTCTCCAAATCTATATAATACTTCTTTCTACTACTTTATTCTCCTGACAGGTACACTCCACCATCTCCTACCTGACTTACCTGTAGCATTTAGAAAATTCAGTCCATAACAACTCACAAACTTACCTCTGTATCCCACTTTAAATGTACTAAGTGGTGATATATATCCCAGCCTGATCCCTACCCTTAGCAAATATCAAACTGTCTCCCTTCCCAAACAATCTACTCTTACCCAGCCAGTAATCCCCCAAAACAACCATTTCCTTACCTCAAACCCTACAGCCTTAACATCTATAGCATATGTAGCATGTTCTCTCACTACGACAGATATGGATTTCTCAACACACCCCAGGCATACAAATCGTAACTGAAACCTGGCTAAAACCATCTATTTGCATGGATGACCCCCCCCCCCAATATAACTTTGTATGCTGCGACAGGCTCTCAAAAAGAACAAGGAGTGTGGCCATCCATTTCTTAAAGAACTTGAACTTAACTCTCTACCCCAAAAGAAATTCCTCATTTCCAAAATGACAACTAGTGTCAATTTTACAACTAAACAGCAAAAAAGTGTACATATGTATAATTGTCATATACATTCCACTATATCAGGACTGTAATGTCCCACTAATTGAGGACATCCTATGAAACACCAGTATTAGGTGATGCAAATACCATCTGGGCCACCTTCATTCCTTATTCCTCTGATAATGTAGACCTCTCCAGCACATTCTGTCATCTCTACAACTTCATTCAGTTAATTTCAATGCCCGCAAGATTCAGTAAATTCACAGGCTCAGAAACAATAATTGATTGGTTCCTCACAAATAATCAAGTGTTATCATTAACCCTGGTGTGTTTCCAAACTCCGTGAGGGATCACCTTCCCAATCATGTTGTTCAGCTGTTCAGCCCCACTACTCCTTGAAAAAAACAACATTATGTAACTTCATTAGGAATATTTCAAAAATCATTGAGAACAAATGCATCTCTACTCTCAGGCTCTACAGCTGGTCAGTTGTAAAACAACTACATCTAGACAGAGTTGTCTTACATTTCAGTGAAGCATTTCTAGGTATACTAAATTTCCATGCACCTATCAGAAGGAAAAGAGTCAAATCCAACATTTTCCCCAGCTTTCCCTAGACACTAATCAACTCATGAGAAAAAGAGACATACCCTGAACTACTTCCCTTCAATCTTATCATAGCCTCAGAAAAACAACAAAAATCTTGTTTTTTTTCAAGATAAAAAGTACTAACTGTGACATAGGGCAATACTACCAGCCATGGAATTTTGTAAATAATCATATGTCATTTGCAAATATCAACATGATTCATATGCTTGCTTACAAATGTATTAGAAGTATAGGTTATGTATATATTAAACTACAGGTATAGAAGTGTCTGTTGAACAGGATTTGTATAGTACTGAGCTTCAAAAATGTGTTCACAGTGCACCCTACTGGAAAAGAACAGAAATGTATATAAACTATATACATGTGCAAATGTATATGTTTTAACAGTAGAAACTAGAACATACAGAGTTAACTTGCAAAACTTCAAGAAAATAGTTGAAATTAAATTGTTTTACTATTGTGCTATAAATGTTATCTCTCAGTTTCAGTGCAGTAGCAGACACAATGTCTAGAGCTAGAAGTTTTTTTAATTATCTTGAAAGAGAAGTAATTACTAGGTTTGAGATGTAGAAGTGTTTTATCGTTTTATGACTTCTAGCATCTGCAAACATCTCAGAGATATGTATTTCTCAGATGTCAAATGCTACACTGGGGGATTAGCTTGGGAACTAAAGTCAGGTGATAAAAAGCAATGTCATCCATGCTAATCCAGCAGTAATACTTGATATTAATTAAAGAACTCTCTCGGAGAGAGACTGTGCATTTCGTATCTTGTCTTTGACCTAGAAATATCCACTCATCACCACCTTCTGCAGTTGTCTTGCTGTAAGTAAGTTTTTTAGGGCATAGCAACTCTTTTAGATTCAGTTAGGAATATAGTAAGTATAGCTTAGATGGTTTCTTTATTTATTTGAGACTGTCCTGCAATGTTGTTTTAAATATTTCCTGTGATTTTGAACTCTGATGTAACTGATTACTTACTGAGTATTGTCTTGTTCTTTTATGGTTATTATTAAATATAGTTAAACCTATCTTTGTGGTTGATATCTATGAGACATATTTAAGCTCTTACAGCACTTGCGTATCTATTTAGTGACACTGTACAGGCCACTTCTAAATAGCCTTGCTCTTGGTCAGAGTTTCATTTGGATTATTAGTAACATTACACAGTAGGATTGGACACCCTTTGTTAAGGGCCTTAAAGTAGCTGATAAAAAGTTGGCTGATGACTGCTGGAACTACCTTATAGTCTGGGCAGAGGGGGGCAGAGCTAGTAAACCTGTATCAGACTTTCCCAGGTGTGTGTGTTTGTATATAAATCAAATCTCAAACTGTGTGCGTGTGTCAGCTACTTGGGTAGGGACAGGAAGTACTGGTTGGACATTGAGGGTACCGGTGGTTTTGGCTTGGCCACTCAGCTGAGATCTCAACCCTATAGATGTGCCAGTGGGGAGTCTTGTCGTTGATCTGGAGAAAGAGGGAAAAACAGCCCCAGACTGACTGTGGTCCCTGTGTGCTCTTAAGGGCAATTGCACTTTACTGTGTGTGTACTTGTCATCCTCCCAGTGTGTACATCCCTCAATGTTGCCAGTGGTGAGGATTGAGGTTTCTTGATTACTGGGCCAATGCAGGGGCGTCACACTAACCATCAAAGTTTAAATATAAAACCAGCAAGAAAATTCTGGGTCAGGGCTATCACAACTCCTCAAACTATAAAAAAACATCTCATTTGGGCCCACAGGCCAATAGTCCAAACTGGAATACTGCCTGGGATTTCAGCTTTCATTTTATTAATGCTACAACTTCCCTCTAAAACCCCAGTATAACAATCACCTATCACAATACCTCTCTTAACAAACTCTTCTCAGTTTACAACGCAACCAATTACAACTTCTAAAATAAGAACATATCTTTCAAAACTGAAGCCCACTGCATAAACCCCTGACAACATACCTCCTGAATACCTCACACTAGCCTATGCCTACTCTGCATATATATTCTAATTAATAGATACATCCAGGAATCCCATGTCCCTCACTGCTGGAAAAAATTTTTGAAATTGCCACTCCACAAAAGTGCCTCTTCAAAAAAACTAACCAGTTTCAGACCTATTGCTACCCTTTCCTCACTATCAAAGATCCTCAAAAAAGGCATTCATACACATCTACTCCAGTACCTCATAACCAATAACATTGTATTCCTATATTGTCATGACTATTGTCCTAAACACAGTACAGATCCTGTATTTCTATATTTTCAAAATGCCAGTCAACACTAAAGAAATAAAATGCTAGTGACAGTCTTCCTTGATCTTTACAAACTTTTTGACACTGTCCCCTATCAAAAGCTCAGTCACACACTTACTAAAATTCACATCTCTCCCTCTACCATTAATTGGTCTGAATCTTACCTAACAAACAATCTCAAACATCCTCCCTATTCCTGATAGATTACCAAGGCTCTTTCTTAGGCCCTCTTCTATTTAACATTTTAGTTAATAACCTACCAATTCACTTTAATGACTCCTTTATCATTTAATGCACAGATGCCACCACCATTACATTGCCACAAAAGTAAAAGAACTTCAATCCATCACCCAATCCTCCTTCACATCTCTGAAAATGTGGCATCAAGGCTCTCATTTGGTTCTTAATGCTAAAAAGAACAAACCTATGTTGTTCTCCCCATAAATTATCAGCATGTCAGCTCCTGTTTCATTCTTTCCTCCACAAATGATGCTTCCATTGAATGTGTCTTTCATACAGATCTTCTCAGCCTCAGCACTGCTAAATATTTGAAAACTGACCTCCATGTTCAACAAGGTATCAGAAAAGAAAAAAAAAACTGTCACCTCTTCAGAGCATACCCTTCCTGTCTGACTCTACCAGCAAACACATAGCCCCCACCCCCATTCAGCTACGAAGTCTTTCCTATGCTTCTTCTACTTATACCAACCTCCACTCCCCCAGCTCTCTAAAGTTGAACAGACCTACAGTAAAATAGGTAACTGACATTCACCCTGCCAGGACCCACCATTGTATTGCACTCAAACAAGTAAACATTATTGAATTCCATAATGTTCTTAAATTCCTGCATATAAAACAAGCTCACAGAGTCCTGCATGCCACCCAGTTTATGTCTGTAACTCCAGTCATGTCAAGATATCACCACATCCACAAGATCATCTGATAAATTCCTATCAAACAGCACTCAGAACAACAACTCTCATTGTGACATATTTATCTCCTTTTATCATATTTATGTGAAACTATGAATCTGCATAATTTAAATCCAAGATAAAACCTAACATTTACAACAAATTTCCTATTAAGTTTAGGATTCCACCAGTGTAGTTTGTTTTTAGAGTTTGTTTTTAGGACTTACTTCTAGTAGGTACTGCAGCCTCTATACAGCCATTTATGTGGTTGTACAGGATCTCTGTAAACAATTTCACATAGGTTGCTGTGAACTCAGGGTTGGGAGGGGCACTGAATTTTGACAAAGAATCACTGAATAGGATGTAGTTTGCTTTGGAATAGTTCCTAACTGCTACAGTGTTTGATGGGTTATCAAGTTGATTTTTTTTTCAAAGGAGACAGCTTTGTGGTCTGATACTCACCAGTGAGGACATGACACTGGGAGGGTGTACTGCTCTCACATATTGGTGAGTACCAGGTCCAGTATGTCGGAACCTCTGGTGAGTGTGTGCACTGTCTGTTCGAGAGTATGTGTGTTAATAAAGTCCAGGAATCATTGTGCCTGCAAGTATGAGACAGTGTATATTCCTCAGTCTATACAGGAATAGTTAAAGTCTCCAATAAATAGGGAATTTATCTTTTTTTTTTTTTTTTTTTTTGGTGACTGACTCCACTAGGTCCACGTATAAGCTACAGGACTCTAGAAACAGAGGGTACTTTGTCTATGGCAATTTGCACATGGATAAATTCCAGGGCATCATTCTGTTTAACTAATGTCGAGTTACGCTTGTTGCTTATATACATTCAGACTCTACCTTTTGTCCCTGTCTGTGCAGCTGATGGTCTAAGTGTGTGTAAATTTAAACTATGTCTCAGTAAAGGTACACATGTTCTTATTCTCCTGAGAGAGGAAAGATTATAGGGTATGAAGTTTCTTCTTAAGACTCCTAGCATCGAGCAGTATCACCGTTGGGTTTCTTTGGCTCTATTTGCTACGTTGGTAAGTCTGTCAATTTATCGTTGACCACAAAAGGTTCTAAGGGAGTGTATAAAGTTTTAACCAATATTTGTCAATATTTGGAAGCCTAGGGAAGGCGGGTGCAGACCATCCTTTGCAAAGCAACATGGGCAGTTAACCATGTCCTCCCACGCTGACAAATATTTAATCCCCCTGGAAAGCTACCAGAAACTAAGCCAATTGTTGAAGTCTACCATCTTTTCTTCATACTGTGACATCATTCTTGGTAAAGACAGAATGCTGTTCAATGCAAGAAACATACATGCCTGAAATACATATTCAGAGAGATTAACAATGTCTCTCTTCATATACTCCAGAGAAATTCATCACAGGTTGCTAACTGCTACCTGTAGTATAGTGACTTAAGTGTGTGTGTAACTTGGTGGATCTTGGCTGCATATAAATAACTAACCACTATTTTCTCCTTGTTCAGTTCTGGTGAGTGGGGCATCTGTATGTTGTGCAATGGAGTCCTTTATGACAAGAGTCCTGGGTAATGTGCTGGCCTGCCTTATGGATTTTTCTCATAGGACTCCACTGGGTGTAGGCTTATGTGTAGTGTTTGCTGTTGCTTTTGGTGAGTGCTTTAGAGATTGCTGAGAATAGCTGTTGCCATTTATAGGATTAGGAGGCCTTTGAGGATTGGGAAGATTGCTTTTTAGTGCCTCAGCATAGGCTGGCCTATGAGAGTGGTGGACACTATGTGTGGTGAAGGTAGTATGTGTGTTCTTAGCAACCTTGTTAGTATGTGAGATTGTTGTCAGCAGCGAAATTGTGTATGTGCATCTCTTGCATACTGTATTTGTTTGTTTTTTAAGACTTAAATGGTTGTCTGTGAACATTAGACAATTGTTATATTATCTCAGGATGCCCATATCTGCCAAGCTGGCTATGGAGATATTTCAAAATTGCATATCCATGTTGCCCGGACCTGTATTTGGATGGGCTCATGTCCGTAGTAGACTGGAATATATAGAGGTCTCCTTGGGCTGTTTCTGGAGTTTGGTACTATAATAGGTTAGATTGTGCCAAAATTTGATAGTAATGCTGTTTAATGTGCAAACTAGGAGCTCTAAGTTCATCTCAATGCAATTGCTTTCTTTTAGCCACACTTAGTTACAGGTTTCAGTTCTAAGGGGAAGTCTTATAGATACAATTTATTTTCTGTGCATTTGTGTCTGTAAAGTGCCTTGCTAACCTCTTAATGTAAAAACAACAAGAAAGAATGCTTGCTAGTGTAATCCTACAACAAAGCAATTTAAGCAAAACTACATTGACAAGGCAATTTCACGTGTTAGGGGCCTTTAGAAAGATTTAAAAGCAAAAATCAAAAAATCAAGCAACAATAAGGCAGTGGCACTCTAAATAGTTAACTGAACTGCGGTGGTGGTGCTGCGGTAGCGTTGTCGCCTCACAGTAAGATGCTGTCCTGTTCGATTCTCAGCTAAAGCATCTTCTGTGTGGAGACATGCATGAATGGGCGTACCTTTGTTGAAGGTTGTGCTTCAGGGCTGGCAACTCGGTACATAAAAATCTATTGCCAATCATTAGCAGTCCGGAGTTCCGCTGTGGCGACCCCTAACCGGGAAAAGCCGAAAGACACAACAACTCTAAATAGTTAACTGAAGTGCAAAACAATAAAACAAACCTCTTATCTGCCAAAGATGGAGAAGGACAAAAAACCCTCAGAGTAGGGCAAGGGAACCTAACAAATGGGAGCTCTGGGAAAATGAGCAGGAGACGATTTATAGTAAGGGAGGTTTACTCAAGTGCAACACTGGTTTGCTGGGTGTGCACTTAATATTATGAATATATGGAAAACAATGGGTTTGAATGTACTTAAATACATTATACTGCAGACAATAGCACTGAAAGAGGGTTGGAAGGGACTTTGGGTGTCAAATTATCAAAGGGGGTGGATGCCAGAGCGACAGCCTTTTAAAATTACAACAAGAAAACGGTAGGAGGGCTGGAGAAAAATTCAAACTAGAGCTCCAGTCCCATGGTTAGAATTTCAGAACTATTTAGCTTAATGTTTCATTTGGGGGTGGGAAGATTCAAACAATAGGAGAAAAATCAGTAGCAAGATAAACAGAAAGGCACTGAAGTGCAACTTTAAGCAGATATATATAGCCATAATAACTACTGAAGCACAAATCCTGGAGCAGAATTTACAGTACTGCCACTACTGAAATCCTGCCACAGATTCAGAACTGTAACAGTAATACTGTAATAAATGAGTAAATAAGGCTCATATCTGGCAGTAAAATAAGCTACAAGACTGATGCCCCAGACTGCGATCAAAATACAAAAAAGCTACATTTTACATGTAATTCTACTTATGGAAATAGAACTACAGTATAATGTATAAATGTACGGTGTAGTGGTGTAGCAGTTAGCACTGTCACTTCACAGCAAGAGGTTCTCCCATTCGATTCTCGGCTGGGGTCCTTCTGTGTGGAGTCTGCATGTCCTCCCTGAGTTCATGTGCGTTTCCCCCGGGTGCTCCAGTTTAGTTTCCTCCCACATTCTATAGACATGCAGTAGGTGGATTGGACACTCTAAATTGGCCTTAGGTGTGATGTGTGAGTGTGAGTGTGTTGTGCACCCTCTGAGGAGGGTAGGGCATCGGGCTAGCAACCTGATCCCATAAAACCCATACCTGCTACAGAAACAATGAGTGCTGATGGGCACTTGTTGCCCAATGTGCTGAATACATGGGAGTGAATCCGGGAAAATGTATAAACAATGCTGAAATCTTGCAATAATACACAATCTTCAAACAACTGCAAATGAAGATGCAGGATCAAGGTCCCAGAACAAACTAAAAAAAATTCAGACTGATAATCTTTTTGACCAGACCATGAAAACAAAGCAGAGAAGCACAAAAAATGTATCCCCACACAGGTCATATATGTATGTATACAGACACACACACACATATATATATATATATATATATATATATATATGTGTGTGTGTGTGTGTGTGTCTGTGTGCAGCGTGCGTGTGTGTGCGTGTGTGTGTGTGTGCATCTGTGTGTGTGTGTGTGTGTGTGTGTGTGTGTGTGTGTGTGTGTGTGTGTGTGTGTGTGTGTAAGTAAATATATGTATATGTTTTATATATATATATATATATATATATATATATATATATATATATATAAACAATCTTACGGTGCACAAACCCACACTCGGTGCTTGTCTCGATTGTTAATTCCTGATGTGTGTGGTACTTTGAAGTAAAATCACATTTTCACACAAATATCTGTGCTTTTTGCTCGTTATTTGCTCTATACTGGATTATTTATTGCCTTTGGGGCTTGGTGGATTTATTGAAAATTCACTGTTAGTGTGCTGGACTTTGGTGGTTTTATATATATATATCTATATATATATATATATATATATATATATATATATATATATCTGAGATCGCACAACAGTGAACAGAACAGTAATGTTCCCATTCTACACTGTATAGCGATCTATATTACCATTCTCTTCACTGTACAGCGATCTTGGAATTAGTATATTTAGGTTGTAGGGGGTGTAGTGGGTGCAGGAAGGCTTGCCCCCCTGCAAAAACATGTTTTTAAATGCTATCAGCTTTTTTTTTTTTTTTTTTTTGTTACGCTTTCAAGATTCCACAATCTCAACATTATGGACTCGGGATTTTGACAGTCAAGATTGTGGGATCTCAAGATTTAGAAGTGGACCTATATATATATATATATATATATATATATATATATATATATATATACACATATATAGATATAGATGTGTGTGTGTGTGTGTGTGTGTGTGTGTGTGCTTACATACACACACACACACACACACACACACACACACACATATATATATATATATATATATATATATATATATATATATATATATATATATACATATGGAATACATGGGCTGTGGATTGTTGTGTGTGATACATAATATATCTTTTACAGTATATTAAGGAAATGCATTTAATGATGAGTGATGAAGCCAGACGTCATAAACTGAGTTTCCTAATCGTACAGTACATGAAATTTCAAGTTATATTTATCTACGTCTATTAATTTTTACAAAACATGACTTTAGTTGATATAGTTATCTTATGATTGGCTTTGGACTCTTCTTCTGATGTAAATTTTAATCAGGTACTCTCTTAAAGATCAAGAGCAATGAAGCTAGGTAAAACCTTTTTTTTCTGTAAAAGATAGTCACACATTTCTACATATACAGTGGTAATTAAAGGAGGCCTTTCAATGAATATTATTTTTACTGTTATTTGTCCAGTGGTATTAGTTTCACTGAATTTGGCTTTGGTGAAATGACACGATCTTTACATAAGCCTGTTAACATATGCAGTAAGCACCTCACATAACAATATAACATTTTATCTTAATTTTGTCCATGGGGGTAAAAAATATGTATTCAACTCATGTATTCTTCAAAGCTGAACAAGAAACACTGCAGGATAGTTAATGCATGCAACCACTACTCTTTTATTAAATCTTAATATTTTCCCTACAGTATATCCCTAGATCCATATCAGTTCCGTTTAATAGAAGGCAGGTCATATCTACTTATCTTGGCTAAGTTCTTTTAAAGAGTTACTGAAGTCATGGATAAAGGGTGTAATTGCTGAGGCTTTATAGTTCTTCCTCCCATGCTGAGAATATTAACAAACTCTCCCAACTCAACATTAACCACAGATAGTTTGCTAGATAGCTAATTGCCTGCCTGCCAAAATCCATACTGCTAAATTCAGAGGTAATTGCTGTAGACAGAAAAAATGTCACCAGCATTGTCCCAAAGGGCAATGTCTTGATCTGTGTCCACCTCAACATATACTCCTCTGTCATGAAAGCTGACAACAACTAACCTAGTTTTCTGATGATTGTAAACTGGGACAGTTGTCAAATCCTATTCTGAAACTCAGACTCTCCAAAAAAGGACTAGACCAAGCAAATATTTGGCGTGTAATCCAATGGTGTGTTTTGTTCAGTTGTATTTTCCCGGTAAACAAATGTAAAATAAAATAAAGAGCAGTAATCATGGACCTACACTCAACAACAATAAATGCAGCAAAGTTTCCTCTGGTTAGTCTAGCAATACATCCACAAACCATATAGATTACACTCCACTCAAATCTTGCCCTAATCATCAGGGTCCGCATGTTGACAACAAACTCTCCTTATTTTTTTATTTTTATTTATTTTACATTTGTTGACCGGGCTAGTCTAGCTGGACAAATATCCGTTTTCAGTAGAGGCCCGGGGAGAAAAGCTCCAATTACAAGAAGTAAACAATAATTAACAATAAAAAATATTAAGCATAATACAATAAGTACAAAGGTGGACTTATGTATGAATTAATGGAAACAAAAAAAAAAAAGCAGAACAACAATTTTTCAGAAAATAGCTGGTTAACAGTAAGGCTGTCGCTCTGGCATCCACCTCCTTTGATAATTTGACATCCAAAGTCCCTTCCAACCCTCTTTCAGTGCTATTGTCTGCAGTATAACGTATTTAAGTACATTCACACCCATTGTTTTCCATATAGCCATAATATTAAGTGCACACCCAGCAAACCAGTGTTGCACTTGAGTAAACCTCCCTTACTATAAATCGTCTCCTGCTCATTTTCCCAGAGCTCCCATTTGTTAGGTTCCCTTGCCCTACTCTGAGGGTTTTTTGTCCTTCTCCATCTTTGGCAGATAAGAGGTTCGTTTTATTGTTTTGCACTTCAGTTAACTGTTTAGAGTTGTTGTGTCTTTCGGCTTTTCCCGGTTAGGGGTCGCCACAGCGGAACTCCAGTCTGCTAATGATTGGCAATAGATTTTTATGTACCGAGTTGCCAGCCCTGAAGCACAACCTTCAACAAAGGTACACCCATTCACGCATGTCTCCACACAGAAGATGCTTTAGCTGAGAATCGAACAGGACAACGTCTTACTGTGAGGCGACAACGCTACCGCAGCACCACCACCGCAGTTCAGTTAACTATTTAGAGTGCCACTGCCTTATTGTTGCTTGATTTTTGCCTTTAAATCTTTCTAAAGGCCCCTAACACGTGAAATTGCCTTGTCAATGTAGTTTTGCTTAAATTGCTTTGTTGTAGGATTACACTGGCAAGCATTCTTTCTGTTTAGACTGTTTATTCTGCTGCTATTGACTATTTGTACATTTCTCCATTCTTTCTCTCATTATGCACTTCATCCAGTTAAGCATGGTCCACAGCCTACCCCAGCACTCTCAGGGCACAAAGCAGAAGAACTGTTTCTGAACAGGATATCAAACCACCTCAGAAAATACTCTCTATTTCACTGTCAAACAGAACAAACATCTATGGTCAGTTTTGGAGGTTGGTCAGTTCAGTTCAACAAACTTTTAGGATGTGGAAGAAAACTGAAGCAACTTGAAAAAACAACTCCCAATGGGGATAAAGTAAGTACACACGTACACTGCACAGAGGCATCCTAGCCAAGAACCGAACTGAAGAATCAGACTCTATGAGGCAGCAATGTTAATTACTGCACCATTGTGCTGATGTGTGTTTTCTATATTCTAAACACATAAATTAAAATTTATTAGCAGCAGTCTTATTAAAACAGCATTTTTCGGTGTGCTTCCATATATTAACAATATTTTGTTTTAAATGGACAGGACGTACTACAGCACAGTGTGGCAGAACTTGCCAAATGAGATGTCCGTATGAATGCAAATATTGTGAATAGTGTTGTATTGGAGTATAATGTGTTTAAATAGAATTAGGATTGTAAAAAAAATATCATTTTCTTTTAGTGTATAAGGTACATAAAAGAGTGACTTTAAGAGAGACAGGAGCTCTACTGTATTCAGTACAGATGCATCTACTTGATTGTTATTAAAACATTGTGTTTAATTATGCTTTATATAAAAGGACAGTGCTATCTATGATTATCTGAGAGAATTTGGTGTCGGTATTCAGTTGGAATCTCTGCCTAGAAGAGGGGTTCTAGGAAGCTGAATCTCTGCCTAGAAGTGGGGTTCTAGGAAGCTTTTTTCTCCGCTTGTCAGCAACTTTGCTCAGTTCTCCATACTCTTGTGCCTGCAGTTGCAATACTGTACTTGTATTGGCAAGAGATCCAGTGATTATTTGGGCTTAGCCTTTACATTTTCTGAACTAGGCTGCTGTATCTGTGAGCAAGCCCCTCATTGACCTGCAGGATGGTATGGACTGAAACCAAACATAAATGAGCACTTGAAGGACAGTGCCCCATCTTGCTGTAAAAAGATAGCTGCAGTGACACTACTGTATCCTCATATAAGCAAGAGATTCACTGGTTCTTTGGGTGTGATCCATAAGTTTTCTGAACCAGACCCCCTGCAGCTGTGAATGAGCTGTCTACTGACCTGAGCACTGTTTTAGACTGAAACAAAATAAACAAACAACAGTAAAAAGACACAGAAGGTTAATTTATAATTAATGGGCAATTTTTAATTTCTATGCCTTACATTTATGTTGTCCAAAGAGGTCAGACATGTCTCTGAGGCCATCTCACAGTAAATAAATTCATAACTCATTTTTATGATAAACATAACTCTGTACATAGGGTTCAAGGGAAGCTGTAGAAGTGTTTCCACCCTATTAATTAGGTATAGTGATCTTTTAGCCATTGACAGTAATTTCAATAGCTAACTACTTATAGTTATTAATAGTAGCAGTAAGTTTGAGCCACAAATATCACAAAAAAGATGTACTGCAGTACTGTTTTCCTTTTTTTTTTGTTTTTAACTACTTACTTTGGCCCCAAGGAATCTGAAGTTATTTCTCTTACCAAATATGCACGTGTGAATTGATTGACCCCCTCTTGCGTGTATGTCTTTGTCTGCTTCCCTCCCCTACTACCCACAATTCCCCAGGCACCCCCCAGCTCATTCAGTTTCAACTCTCCTTTCTCCACCTACTATCCTCCTACCTGTCCCCTCCCATTAAGGTAACTTTCAGTTTTCCCTTCTATATTAAACCTGATCACCACTTCAAACACCCAACCCCTAGGAACATATGCATTATTGTCATGTTTTATACTACCCAGGTATAATTACTTATCTTTACCACCCTTCAACAGATGTCAACTTTATTTAGCCTACCACATCTCTTCCACTTCATCTAACCACACTTCACAATTACTACATACCATACTTTATGCATACCCATCTGCAGCTCAAACACTGAAGTGTTGCCCACAGTTTCTCAATATCAAACAATACTTTCCCACTTACTTCTCATCCAGATGTTGCTAACCTTGCTGTCCATTACTTCACCACCCTTTACAGACCATCCTCGCTCTCTCACTCTCTGATAACCATTGTTATTTACAATTAACCTCCCCCTAGACCTCTCTCCTACTTTACTGATAAACATCCCACCATAAATACTTCACACATCATTAACAATTTTACACTGTATCTGTTTAAACTCCACTGAATCTGTACTTCAGTCTAACCTCATACAGCTACCACTACTAAAAACCCTACTCCAATGTTTGCACCTCATTTAAATTACTTCCTTCTTTCACATGCTCTTTCCCTGCTCCCTCTCTGTAGTTAATTTGCACTATTTTCTACACCTAAAAAGTTATTATTCTTTTTTAGTTCTTTTTTGTCCACTTCTGTCACTCTCACAGTTGTCCCAATACCCCATATCCTACACTGGGCCTACTGTCATGCTAGTCACCCTCAGTCTAATCCCTGAATTTGAACCCATAGCCACCATGGATCCTAAGAGTGTCCTGGGAGGTTATGCTGTCCATCTTCTAGAGGGGATTTTTGCACTTTTGTATAATGTTCTCTTTCTCTCTTCCTCACTTATGGATCCCTTGTGATGGCCAGGGGTCAAGCATGCAAGGGGGACATGTGGCAGCTCAGCCTGTCGCCACCCTATTCACCTTTATAGACCATGCTTACTCTACTGAC
The DNA here is from genome assembly GCF_019279795.1 of Protopterus annectens. Classification (NCBI taxonomy): domain Eukaryota; kingdom Metazoa; phylum Chordata; order Ceratodontiformes; family Protopteridae; genus Protopterus; species Protopterus annectens. The sequence goes on along the minus strand of NC_056728.1, from coordinate 1,826,505,435 downwards.
ATCTCTAGCCTCCAGTTGAGATCACAAAAGGATATATCTCTTGGATTGCCCACCCACTTGGAGATAGAACCACTCATGCCTTCCTGCTGGTCCCTCAATTGACCAAGCTGCTAGTCAAACCTGGGTTGAATGGGACATAGTCATGGATTTATCCCTGTATGCCACTATAGTGGCACACCTAAACAGTCACTACTGATGTCCTTACACCACAGTTATCTTTCATCAAAACTCCTTTTTATTATAGAGACTGATTGTAACCCCTAGTTAATCTTCCTTCCACCACACTCTATGCACTCTTCCCTTCATCTATCTCCACATTTCTCTAATTTACTGCAGTGTTTCAACATTATACATATTCTCCATCTGATGGCTCTCATATCTACTCCACTCCACTCCACTCTACTCTACTCTCTTACCGCTACCCTCAATTCAGTTCTATAATCTCACTATTTATACTTCATCTTCACCTTGTATTACTGTACATCACTAGTCCACACTCTCAGTAGCAACATGCTACATATGCTACATATACTAAGTCTTCTTTTCTTCTCTTACAACTATCTTTCCTGTCTTATCATCCCCTTTCCCTTACACACCCTCCACTAGCACTGTCCTTCAATCCACAAACTCACTCCCACCTCCCCTCTTTCTCCCCCATCTCTCCAAATCTATATAATACTTCTTTCTACTACTTTATTCTCCCTGACAGGTACACTCCACCATCTCCTACCTGACTTACCTGTAGCATTTAGAAAATTCAGTCCATAACAACTCACAAACTTACCTCTGTATCCCACTTTAAATGTACTAAGTGGTGATATATATCCCAGCCTGATCCCTACCCTTAGCAAATATCAAACTGTCTCCCTTCCCAAACAATCTACTCTTACCCAGCCAGTAATCCCCCAAAACAACCATTTCCTTACCTCAAACCCTACAGTCTTAACATCTATAGCATATGTAGCATGTTCTCTCACTACGACAGATATGGATTTCTCAACACACCCCAGGCATACAAATCGTAACTGAAACCTGGCTAAAACCATCTATTTGCATGGATGACCCCCCCCCCCCAATATAACTTTGTATGCTGCGACAGGCTCTCAAAAAGAACAAGGAGTGTGGCCATCCATTTCTTAAAGAACTTGAACTTAACTCTCTACCCCAAAAGAAATTCCTCATTTCCAAAATGACAACTAGTGTCAATTTTACAACTAAACAGCAAAAAAGTGTACATATGTATAATTGTCATATACATTCCACTATATCAGGACTGTAATGTCCCACTAATTGAGGACATCCTATGAAACACCAGTATTAGGTGATGCAAATGCCATCTGGGCCACCTTCATTCCTTATTCCTCTGATAATGTAGACCTCTCCAGCACATTCTGTCATCTCTACACCTTCATTCAGTTAATTTCAATGCCCGCAAGATTCAGTAAATTCACAGGCTCAGAAACAATAATCGATTGGTTCCTCACAAATAATCAAGTGTTATCATTAACCCTGGTGTGTTTCCAAACTCCGTGAGGGATCACCTTCCCAATCATGTTGTTCAGCTGTTCAGCCCCACTACTCCTTGAAAAAAACAACATTATGTAACTTCATTAGGAATATTTCAAAAATCATTGAGAACAAATGCATCTCTACTCTCAGGCTCTACAGCTGGTCAGTTGTAAAACAACTACATCTAGACAGAGCTGTCTTACATTTCAGTGAAGCATTTCTAGGTATACTAAATTTCCATGCACCTATCAGAAGGAAAAGAGTCAAATCCAACATTTTCCCCAGCTTTCCCTAGACACTAATCAACTCATGAGAAAAAGAGACATACCCTGAACTACTTCCCTTCAATCTTATCATAGCCTCAGAAAACAACAAAAATCTTGTTTTTTCAAGATAAAAGTACTAACTGTGACATAGGGCAATACTACCAGCCATGGAATTTTGTAAATAATCATATGTCATTTGCAAATATCAACATGATTCATATGCTTGCTTACAAATGTATTAGAAGTATAGGTTATGTATATATTAAACTACAGGTATAGAAGTGTCTGTTGAACAGGATTTGTATAGTACTGAGCTTCAAAAATGTGTTCACAGTGCACCCTACTGGAAAAGAACAGAAATGTATATAAACTATATACATGTGCAAATGTATATGTTTTAACAGTAGAAACTAGAACATACAGAGTTAACTTGCAAAACTTCAAGAAAATAGTTGAAATTAAATTGTTTTACTATTGTGCTATAAATGTTATCTCTCAGTTTCAGTGCAGTAGCAGACACAATGTCTAGAGCTAGAAGTTTTTTTAATTATCTTGAAAGAGAAGTAATTACTAGGTTTGAGATGTAGAAGTGTTTTATCGTTTTATGACTTCTAGCATCTGCAAACATCTCAGAGATATGTATTTCTCAGCTGTCAAATGCTACACTGGGGGATTAGCTTGGGAACTAAAGTCAGGTGATAAAAAGCGATGTCATCCATGCTAATCCAGCAGTAATACTTGATATTAATTAAAGAACTCTCTCGGAGAGAGACTGTGCATTTCGTATCTTGTCTTTGACCTAGAAATATCCACTCATCACCACCTTCTGCAGTTGTCTTGCTGTAAGTAAGTTTTTTAGGGCATAGCAACTCTTTTAGATTCAGTTAGGAATATAGTAAGTATAGCTTAGATGGTTTCTTTATTTATTTGAGACTGTCCTGCAATGTTGTTTTAAATATTTCCTGTGATTTTGAACTCTGATGTAACTGATTACTTACTGAGTATTGTCTTGTTCTTTTATGGTTATTATTAAATATAGTTAAACCTATCTTTGTGGTTGATATCTATGAGACATATTTAAGCTCTTACAGCACTTGCGTATCTATTTAGTGACACTGTACAGGCCACTTCTAAATAGCCTTGCTCTTGGTCAGAGTTTCATTTGGATTATTAGTAACATTACACAGTAGGATTGGACACCCTTTGTTAAGGGCCTTAAAGTAGCTGATAAAAAGTTGGCTGATGACTGCTGGAACTACCTTATAGTCTGGGCAGAGGGGGGCAGAGCTAGTAAACCTGTATCAGACTTTCCCAGGTGTGTGTGTTTGTATATAAATCAAATCTCAAACTGTGTGTGTGTGTCAGCTACTTGGGTAGGGTCAGGAAGTACTGGTTGGACATTGAGGGTACCGGTGGTTTTGGCTTGGCCACTCAGCTGAGATCTCAACCCTATAGATGTGCCAGTGGGGAGTCTTGTCGTTGATCTGGAGAAAGAGGGAAAAACAGCCCCAGACTGACTGTGGTCCCTGTGTGCTCTTAAGGGCAATTGCACTTTACTGTGTGTGTACTTGTCATCCTCCCAGTGTGCACATCCCTCAATGTTGCCAGTGGTGAGGATTGAGGTTTCTTGATTACTGGGCCAATGCAGGGGCGTCACACTAACCATCAAAGTTTAAATATAAAAACCAGCAAGAAAATTCTGGGTCAGGGCTATCACAACTCCTCAAACTATAAAAAAACATCTCATTTGGGCCCACAGGCCAATAGTCCAAACTGGAATACTGCCTGGGATTTCAGCTTTCATTTTATTAATGCTACAACTTCCCTCTAAAACCCCAGTATAACAATCACCTATCACAATACCTCTCTTAACAAACTCTTCTCAGTTTACAACGCAACCAATTACAACTTCTAAAATAAGAACTTATCTTTCAAAACTGAAGCCCACTGCATAAACCCCTGACAACATACCTCCTGAATACCTCACACTAGCCTATGCCTACTCTGCATATATATTCTAATTAATAGATACATCCAGGAATCCCATGTCCCTCACTGCTGGAAAAAATTTTTGAAATTGCCACTCCACAAAAGTGCCTCTTCAAAAAAACTAACCAGTTTCAGACCTATTGCTACCCTTTCCTCACTATCAAAGATCCTCAAAAAAGGCATTCATACACATCTACTCCAGTACCTCATAACCAATAACATTGTATTCCTATATTGTCATGACTATTGTCCTAAACACAGTACAGATCCTGTATTTCTATATTTTCAAAATGCCAGTCAACACTAAAGAAATAAAATGCTAGTGACAGTCTTCCTTGATCTTTACAAACTTTTTGACACTGTCCCCTATCAAAAGCTCAGTCACACACTTACTAAAATTCACATCTCTCCCTCTACCATTAATTGGTCTGAATCTTACCTAACAAACAATCTCAAACATCCTCCCTATTCCTGATAGATTACCAAGGCTCTTTCTTAGGCCCTCTTCTATTTAACATTTTAGTTAATAACCTACCAATTCACTTTAATGACTCCTTTATCATTTAATGCACAGATGCCACCACCATTACATTGCCACAAAAGTAAAAGAACTTCAATCCATCACCCAATCCTCCTTCACATCTCTGAAAATGTGGCATCAAGGCTCTCATTTGGTTCTTAATGCTAAAAAGAACAAACCTATGTTGTTCTCCCCATAAATTATCAGCATGTCAGCTCCTGTTTCATTCTTTCCTCCACAAATGATGCTTCCATTGAATGTGTCTTTCATACAGATCTTCTCAGCCTCAGCACTGCTAAATATTTGAAAACTGACCTCCATGTTCAACAAGGTATCAGAAAAGAAAAAAAACAAAAACTGTCACCTCTTCAGAGCATACCCTTCCTGTCTGACTCTACCAGCAAACACATAGCCCCCCACCCCCATTCAGCTACGAAGTCTTTCCTATGCTTCTTCTACTTATACCAACCTCCACTCCCCCAGCTCTCTAAAGTTGAACAGACCTACAGTAAAATAGGTAACTGACATTCACCCTGCCAGGACCCACCATTGTATTGCACTCAAACAAGTAAACATTATTGAATTCCATAATGTTCTTAAATTCCTGCATATAAAACAAGCTCACAGAGTCCTGCATGCCACCCAGTTTATGTCTGTAACTCCAGTCATGTCAAGATATCACCACATCCACAAGATCATCTGATAAATTCCTATCAAACAGCACTCAGAACAACAACTCTCATTGTGACATATTTATCTCCTTTTTATCATATTTATGTGAAACTATGAATCTGCATAATTTAAATCCAAGATAAAACCTAACATTTACAACAAATTTCCTATTAAGTTTAGGATTCCACCAGTGTAGTTTGTTTTTAGAGTTTGTTTTTAGGACTTACTTCTAGTAGGTACTGCAGCCTCTATACAGCCATTTATGTGGTTGTACAGGATCTCTGTAAACAATTTCACATAGGTTGCTGTGAACTCAGGGTTGGGAGGGGCACTGAATTTTGACAAAGAATCACTGAATAGGATGTAGTTTGCTTTGGAATAGTTCCTAACTGCTACAGTGTTTGATGGGTTATCAAGTTGATTTTTTTTTCAAAGGAGACAGCTTTGTGGTCTGATACTCACCAGTGAGGACATGACACTGGGAGGGTGTACTGCTCTCACATATTGGTGAGTACCAGGTCCAGTATGTCGGAACCTCTGGTGAGTGTGTGCACTGTCTGTTCGAGAGTATGTGTGTTAATAAAGTCCAGGAATCATTGTGCCTGCAAGTATGAGGCAGTGTATATTCCTCAGTCTATACAGGAATAGTTAAAGTCTCCAATAAATAGGGAATTTATCTTTTTTTTTTTTTTTTTTTTGGTGACTGACTCCACTAGGTCCACGTATAAGCTACAGGACTCTAGAAACAGAGGGTACTTTGTCTATGGCAATTTGCACATGGATAAATTCCAGGGCATCATTCTGTTTAACTAATGTCGAGTTACGCTTGTTGCTTATATACATTCAGACTCTACCTTTTGTCCCTGTCTGTGCAGCTGATGGTCTAAGTGTGTGTAAATTTAAACTATGTCTCAGTAAAGGTACACATGTTCTTATTCTCCTGAGAGAGGAAAGATTATAGGGTATGAAGTTTCTTCTTAAGACTCCTAGCATCGAGCAGTATCACCGTTGGGTTTCTTTGGCTCTATTTGCTACGTTGGTAAGTCTGTCAATTTATCGTTGACCACAAAAGGTTCTAAGGGAGTGTATAAAGTTTTAACCAATATTTGCCAATATTTGGAAGCCTAGGGAAGGCGGGTGCAGACCATCCTTTGCAAAGCAACATGGGCAGTTAACCATGTCCTCCCACGCTGACAAATATTTAATCCCCCTGGAAAGCTACCAGAAACTAAGCCAATTATTGAAGTCTACCATCTTTTCTTCATACTGTGACATCATTCTTGGTAAAGACAGAATGCTGTTCAATGCAAGAAACATACATGCCTGAAATACATATTCAGAGAGATTAACAATGTCTCTCTTCATATACTCCAGAGAAATTCATCACAGGTTGTTAACTGCTACCTGTAGTATAGTGACTTAAGTGTGTGTGTAACTTGGTGGATCTTGGCTGCATATACATAACTAACCACTATTTTCTCCTTGTTCAGTTCTGGTGAGTGGGGCATCTGTATGTTGTGCAATGGAGTCCTTTATGACAAGAGTCCTGGGTAATGTGCTGGCCTGCCTTATGGATTTTGCTCATAGGACTCCACTGGGTATAGGCTTATGTGTAGTGTTTGCTGTTGCTTTTGGTGAGTGCTTTAGAGATTGCTGAGAATAGCTGTTGCCATTTATAGGCTTAGGAGGCCTTTGAGGATTGGGAAGATTGCTTTTTAGTGCCTCAGCATAGGCTGGCCTATGAGAGTGGTGGACACTATGTGTGGTGAAGGTAGTATGTGTGTTCTTAGCAACCTTGTTAGTATGTGAGATTGTTGCCAGCAGAGAAATTGTGTATGTGCATCTCTTGCATACTGTATTTGTTTGTTTTTTAAGACTTAAATGGTTGTCTGTGAACATTAGACAATTGTTATATTATCTCAGGATGCCCATATCTGCCAAGCTGGCTATGGAGATATTTCAAAATTGCATATCCATGTTGCCCGGACCTGTATTTGGATGGGCTCATGTCCGTAGTAGACTGGAATATACAGAGGTCTCCTTGGGCTGTTTCTGGAGTTTGGTACTATAATAGGTTAGATTGTGCCAAAATTTGATAGTAATGCTGTTTAATGTGCAAACTAGGAGCTCTAAGTTCATCTCAATGCAATTGCTTTCTTTTAGCCACACTTAGTTACAGGTTTCAATTCTAAGGGGAAGTCTTATAGATACAATTTATTTTCTGTGCATTTGTGTCTGTAAAGTGCCTTGCTAACCTCTTAATGTAAAAACAACAAGAAAGAATGCTTGCTAGTGTAATCCTACAACAAAGCAATTTAAGCAAAACTACATTCACAAGGCAATTTCACGTGTTAGGGGCCTTTAGAAAGATTTAAAGGCAAAAATCAAAAAATCAAGCAACAATAAGGCAGTGGCACTCTAAATAGTTAACTGAACTGCGGTGGTGGTGCTGCGGTAGCGTTGTCGCCTCACAGTAAGATGCTGTCCTGTTCGATTCTCAGCTAAAGCATCTTCTGTGTGGAGACATGCATGAATGGGCATACCTTTGTTGAAGGTTGTGCTTCAGGGCTGGCAACTCGGTACATAAAAATCTATTGCCAATCATTAGCAGTCCGGAGTTCCGCTGTGGCGACCCCTAACCGGGAAAAGCCGAAAGACACAACAACTCTAAATAGTTAACTGAAGTGCAAAACAATAAAACAAACCTCTTATCTGCCAAAGATGGAGAAGGACAAAAAACCCTCAGAGTAGGGCAAGGGAACCTAACAAATGGGAGCTCTGGGAAAATGAGCAGGAGACGATTTATAGTAAGGGAGGTTTACTCAAGTGCAACACTGGTTTGCTGGGTGTGCACTTAATATTATGAATATATGGAAAACAATGGGTTTGAATGTACTTAAATACGTTATACTGCAGACAATAGCACTGAAAGAGGGTTGGAAGGGACTTTGGATGTCAAATTATCAAAGGGGGTGGATGCCAGAGCGACAGCCTTTTAAAATTACAACAAGAAAAGGGTAGGAGGGCTGGAGAAAAATTCAAACTAGAGCTCCAGTCCCATGGTTAGAATTTCAGAACTATTTAGCTTAATGTTTCATTTGGGGGTGGGAAGATTCAAACAATAGGAGAAAAATCAGTAGCAAGATAAACAGAAAGGCACTGAAATGCAACTTTAAGCAGATATACACAGCCATAATAACTACTGAAGCACAAATCCTGGAGCAGAATTTACAGTACTGCCACTACTGAAATCCTGCCACAGATTCAGAACTGTAACAGTAACACTGTAATAAATGAGTAAATAAGGCTCATATCTGGCAGTAAAATAAGCTACAAGACTGATGCCCCAGACTGCGATCAAAATACAAAAAAGCTACATTTTACATGTAATTCTACTTATGGAAATAGAACTACAGTATAATGTATAAATGTACGGTGTAGTGGTGTAGCAGTTAGCACTGTCACCTCACAGCAAGAGGTTCTCCCATTCGATTCTTGGCTGGGGTCCTTCTGTGTGGAGTATGCATGTCCTCCCTGAGTTCATGTGCGTTTCCTCCGGGTGCTCCAGTTTAGTTTCCTCACACATTCTATAGACATGCAGTAGGTGGATTGGACACTCTAAATTGGCCTTAGGTGTGATGTGTGAGTGTGAGTGTGTTCTGCACCCTCTGAGGAGGGTAGGGCATCGGGCTAGCAACCTGATCCCATAAAACCCATACCTGCTACAGAAACAATGAGTGCTGATGGGCACTTGTTGCCCAATGTGCTGAATACATGGGAGTGAATCCGGGAAAATGTATAAACAATGCTGAAATCTTGCAATAATACACAATCTTCAAACAACTGCAAATGAAGATGCAGGATCAAGGTCCCAGAACAAACTAAAAAAAATGCAGACTGATAATCTTTTTGACCAGACGATGAAAACAAAGCAGAGAAGCACAAAAAAATGTATCTCCACACAGGTCATATATGTATGTATACAGACACACACACACACACACACACACACACACACACACACACACACATATATGTGTGTGTGTGTGTGTGTGTGTGTGTGTGTGTGTGTGTGTGTGTGTGTGTGTGTGTGTGTGTGTGTGTGTGTGTGTGTGTGTGTGTGTGTGTGTAAGTAAATATATGTATATGTTTAAATATATATATATATATATATATATATATATATATATATATATATATATATATATAAACAATCTTACGGTGCACAAACCCACATTCGGTGCTTGGCTCGATTGTTAATTCCTGATGTGTGTGGTACTTTGAAGTAAAATGACATTTTCACACAAATATCTGTGCTTTTTGCTCGTTATTTGTTCTATACTGGATTATTTATTGCCTTTGGGGCTTGGTGGATTTATTGAAAATTCACTGTTAGTTTGCTGGACTTTGGTGGTTTTATATATATATACATATATATATATATATATATATATATATATATATATATATATATATCTGAGATCGCACAACAGTAAACAGAACAGTAATGTTCCCATTCTACACTGTATAGTGATCTATATTACCATTCTCTTCACTGTACAGCGATCTTGGAATTAGTATATTTAGGTTGTAGGGGGTGTGGTGGGTGCAGGAGGGCTTGCCCCCCCTGCAAAAACATGTTTTTAAATGCTATCATCTTTTATTTATTTTTTTTTTTACGCTTTCGAGATTCCACAATCTCAACATTATGGACTCGGGATTTTGACAGTCAAGATTGTGGGATCTCAAGATTTAGAAGTGGACCTATATATATATATATATATATATATATATATATATATATATATATATATATATATATAGATATAGATGTGTGTGTGTGTGCTTACATACACACACACAGACACACACATATATATATATATAGATAGATATATATAGATATATATATGGAATACATGGGCTGTGGATTGTTGTGTGGGATACATAATATATCTTTTACAGTATATTAAGGAAGTACATTTAATGATGAGTGATGAAGCCAGACATCATAAATTGAGTTTCCTAATCGTACAGTACATGAAATTTCAAGTTATATTTATCTACGTCTATTAATTTTTACAAAACATGACTTTAGTTGATATAGTTATCTTATGATTGGCTTTGGACTCTTCTTCTGATGTAAATTTTAATCAGGTACTCTCTTAAAGATCAAGAGCAATGAAGCTAGGTAAAACCTTTTTTTTCAGTAAAAGATAGTCACACATTTCTACATATACAGTGGTAATTAAAGGAGGCCTTTCAATGAATATTATTTTTACTGTTATTTATCCAGTGGTATTAGTTTCACTGAATTTGGCTTTGGTGAAATGACACGATCTTTACATAAGCCTGTTAACATATGCAGTAAGCACCTCACATAACAATATAACTTTTTATCTTAATTTTGTCCATGGGGGTAAAAAATATGTATTCAACTCATGTATTCTTCAAAGCTGAACAAGAAACACTGCAGGATACTTAATGCATGCAACCACTATTCTTTTATTAAATCTTAATATTTTCCCTACAGTATATCCCTAGATCCATATCAGTTCCGTTTAATAGAAGGCAGGTCATATCTACTTATCTTGGCTAAGTTCTTTTAAAGAGTTACTGAAGTCATGGATAAAGGGTGTAATTGCTGAGGCTTTATAGTTCTTCCTCCCATGCTGAGAATATTAACAAACTCTCCCAACTCAACATTAAGCACATATAGTTTGCTAGATAGCTAATTGTCTGCCTGCCAGAATCCATACTGCTAAATTCAGAGGTAATTGCTGTAGACAGAAAAAATGTCACCAGCATTGTCCCAAAGGGCAGTGTCTTGATCTGTGTCCACCTCAACATATACTCCTCTGTCATGAAAGCTGACAACAACTAACCTAGTTTTCTGATGATTGTAAACTGGGACAGTTGTCAAATCCTATTCTGAAACTCAGACTCTCCATAAAGGACTAAACCAAGCAAATATTTGGCGTGTAATCCAATGGTGTGTTTTGTTCAGTTGTATTTTCCCGGTAAACAAATGTAAAATAAAATAAAGAACAGTAATCATGAACCTACACTCAACAACAATAAATGCAGCAAAGTTTCCTCTGGTTAGTCTAGCAATACATCCACAAACCATATAGATTACACTCCACTCAAATCTTGCCCTAATCATCAGGGTCCGCATGTTGACAACAAACTCTCCTTTGACCACAGTGTCTCTATCATAGTTAGAAATCCTTCTGTCTTCTACAATGTATCCTTTGTTGTACGTCCTCGAGTTCCAAAGAAGTTATAGTCCCACTCTATTCCTTCCTTATTAGACCCCCTCATTGAATATAATTATCTCTCCCTCTCTTCAGTATAACCTCACTAAGCATCTAAATCTACACCTGAAATACCTCAATGTTTCCTCCAAAAAAAATCTCGCATCTCAGTACCCTTAGATTCTGACTAAACTAAAATCCCTATCCCTTTGATCAGTTTCAGAAAATAGAGGTAATCCAGAAAGATTGAGTCAGTTCTGGTATCCTACCTGTGACCCAGAGGGTGACAGGACCAACAAGCAACAGAGGGGTTTGAGAGTTGGCATGATGGTATAGGTGTTTACCTTACAGATGCAAGGTGCAGGGTTTGATTCTCACTTTTGGGAAGCATGAGTAGGCTTAAAAAGGCTCCATGTGGTCTTTAGCCTAATAATTACCTATGAAAAGAGGACAAAGGATCAGTCCAGATAAAATACATTCAGCTAGCAAGTCTAGGAGAGTCGCTCTCTCTGATGCCCTCCCTGTGGGAGCAATAAAGGTGCTTAAAGTTTCAAGTAGTTTATTCAGTTAAGTAGGTAGATAGACGAGTGTTCTTGTTCTAAGATCAGTGGCCATGCGCATTTGTACACTTTTCTCTGCTATATCAGCCTTGCTCTACAGTATATAGTGTTTATCAATAGTGTCTAATATTTTTATCAGAGTATGCACAGCTCTTTGTAGGTCTGCTATTTTACAGTTTTATCATCTGATTTATATCAAAATGTTACAATTCCAGGATGTACCAGTGATCTCCATGAATATATGATGCAAAGGAGATTACACTTAGAAGAAACTAAAAATTAAACTTCCACGGAACCTTCAGGATGAAGTCAAACCTGAAACATGAAATTTTTTAAATCTGTGAACAGATATTAACATCAAATTTCAGGTCCGTTACCAAACATCACTTAGTTTTCACCACAGATGTTGAAAAACACGTTTTACATTATCTGAAATGGTGTAAACCTTTCTCAAAACTTCCTGCACTAAACATAGCTTGATTTTTCACTTCACTGCCTGTCACTGGATCAGACTGCCTGTAATAAAATGATTTAACTTGCCTAGATGATTCTCAGGCAGATGGTGTTGCTGTGTTTGTTGTACATATCTGTTTAAAGTGAAATGTTACTGTTATTAACTATATTCCATGCAGTAAACAACATGCAAATTATAATACAAGTGGTTTTCTTTTTTCATTTTGATAATATTATTTGAGTGGTAAACATTTAATAAAAAAAACGTTTAAATGAGTAGTCTGTTTTAAAAAAACATTAAATGAGCTTAGACATTTAATTGTCAAAACATACCTATTTTTGTCTACTCCTTCATCTGCAGCAAGACAAACGTTTTTTGCCTATATTGGCTTTTACTTACATTTAAACAAACACTAACCATTCACAGGCAATTGTTAAAGTTAAACTTTGTGGTTTAATGAATACATTAATTTGAACTACACCACTTGCCTCTGTCAGATGTTAAATATGTAAAGTATATATTTAATTCATGTCTGTTGTGAAAGGTGAAGCAGAACACTGAATATCATGTATGGTGTTGGGCGCTAAAGAATCTAAAATTGGTTTTCATATTTACTTTACTTCATAAAAGTAACTTGTCCTGTGGTATAATGCTATACAGCTGAAACCATTTCTGACATTTAGAAGCAGTCACATTGGTCTTAGGTCTCATTCAAGTACACAGAATTGAAGATGTACTTAGTTGATACTGGTTACAGAGTTGGCATTTTGCGTTGCTTAGAAATAATTTAAATATCCAGTAATTTCTCAGTTAATTAGACCTTCCAATAGTAATTCTTCTTTATTTAACATCAACACGTGTGGATTTTGTTGCTTACTTCTTCAAATTATTCTCTCATAAATTATTTATAATTAAAATCATTCTTTATAGCTGCATTTAATTTAGCTTTTTATTTGCCTCAGATAGTGATTGTGAGATTATATAAACTGAAAATATCTCTCAACTGTTTTTAGTTACAGTCACACACTAATTTGAATATTTTCATATTTTCATTTGCTTTTAGTTGTAATATATTATTTTTCAGTCCAGATCAAAGGTATGTTTTTTTTTTTCAGGGAAGTCTGCACAAAAGATGTCATATGGCTCTGATAATGCATTCAGCTTTCACAAAGAAGTTAAAATGCAAGATTGCAAATTAATTTATTAATATATTTAAATGTAATTGGGCTAAGCATTTTATTTGGTGCAAATTATATTTTTTAGTTATATATGGGGGCATACTATGAAATAAGCATAATGCCATAATGTAGTGAGAGACGGCACAGAGAATTTAGTCAAGTGGACTAATGCTAATTAGGTATGTATGAGTCTTTGGCATAGCAATGTCATGCCAGGGACAGAGCAGTGTAAAAAAACTTAGCTGGAATAATGTTAAGTGGGTTAAAGGACCCAAGGGAAAACATCAGGTAAGTGACATTCCTGACACTTTGTACATGTCCATAAAGAAGCATACTTTTTGGGGCTACAAGTGCACATTTTTCATTTTATTAAGGAGAGTAGAGGGGAAGTAGCAGGGAGAACATGTGGATAAGAAGCAGAGTATAAGGAAGCAAGCACTGGCAAACAAAGACTGGCTGGACAGGTAATTACATATAAGGGAGGCAACGTTGGAGAGATTTGGACTGACAGAGGGTGAACAACTGGTGATGAGGAAGACTAGACTACAAACAGGGGTCAGGAAGTGATGCAAAAGGATGGAGGATAAGGAGAAGTATGGAAAGCCTGCTTGGCCAACCCAGAGGGGAACCTCCCCAACAGATATCAATCACTTCACTGTCTGACATTATGAGTGGCAACACCTCTAGTGAGGTAACAATGGACACCACCAGTGGCACCTCCAGGTCACATTACAGAGAAGGGCTTTAATTACCCTGCAGAGAGGCAGGCCCAGAAATATGCACGGTGTCTGGCACAGAGTGCAGCAGTTACTGCCTCACCTGTATCATTGCTGATCCTATGGAGAGAAAGAAAAAAAAAAAACAATAAACAAATACAAAAAAACAAACAACAAATTAGTACGTGTATAACAGTTTATCAAAAAGGTACAGTAAAGGCATCAATATGCCAGCTGAAGAGTCAGATATACCTCCTCAGATAGGCCATTCTGTTTGCTTGTCCAATGGAAAGACTCAGACAAACAGTACTGAGTACAGTATATTCTTGACAACAAAAGGCAATTACAACTACAGGTGATAGGCCTAAGATAAAGTGTTAAAGTATAGAATGCATACAATAATAATGTGGCTCCCTCTCCCTAAGTTCTTCCCTTTCTGGCAGAGAAGGTATGGATAACACCTCTGCAGGTCACAACAGTTCTACCTGCACTACTAACCAGATCTAGTGGTACCAGTGGCTTAAATATAATTTGGGCTATCATATTCCCCCAGAAGGTGCTCCTAATGGAGCCTGCAGCAGGTGTAGAAATATCTTGATCTCCTTACTGCACCATGCAGAAGCTCTACTGACCTAATTTCATAAAGAAGCTTTTTCCACTCTGCAGGTCTGACTGAGGAGAAAATGGTAGCCTGGTGCATACAGTCACACATACTGAATATCACAAAATGCACATCTTTAGGCAGCATGATATCCTGATAGAAGGTAACTCTTGTATGGGCAGATAGCAATACATTATTTGTAGTGGATATGCATGAGTGCACACTATACATATCTCCCAGCCCAGGAATGTACAACACTGATTGCAGCTGATAATGCATTGCTTTATAACCAGATTCACAGATGAATGTGCTACATCTCCTCACTACCACAATTATTATGCTACAAGTCACATTTTATTGCAACACAATACCACAGTTGCTGTGCTGCAGGTGACCATCTACAGAGAACAGATTACAGAATCACAATACAGTGAATAACAGAAGGCACTGCCATACATACAGGAAAACTGGCAACAGGCATCACTATTGGTAATAGACTTCAAAACTGCAGGAACCATACAAGGTTATATGGAGGCAACAAGGACAGTAAGTGAACAGAAGAGCACATGGGGTACTAAAGCATAGAAAATGACAGGGACTGACATGCTGGGAGGACCAAACTGTCTGGGCAGATGAGGCAGGGAGGTCATGCTCAGGGATGCTCATCCTCACAGGGCTCAGGGAACACAGTTAGGGCAGATTACTCTCCTACCATGTAGAGTTCATAACAGTGCATATGGATTTTTGTTTTATTAATTTCTCCAAATCTTCTGAGTTTGAGTTTGTTTGTTGAGTTTCTAATACCATGATGGGAATGGACCCCATTCATAAGTAAAGTATGATCAAAGTTCATGAAATTAGTATTGTTTCAATCTTTGATGCCAGTCATCCACAATGTGCCCAGTAATGACTCCGTCTGCAATTCATACAGGATTACGTATATTGGTAACATATCTAAATACGATTGCAGATTCTTTTTCATAAGACCCATTGCTCCTACTGCTATTGAAACTGTATGGGTATCTTTCTTCCACATTGCTCTCATTTCTGCCTGCAAATCTTGATATTTTATGACTTTGTGTCTCTCTGTATGCAAGACACTGTAGTCACTGGGTGTAGTAATTTCAATGATCAATGCAACTTTTGTCATCTTTTCATTCACCGCTATATCTGGTTTTCTCGCATCTATCTTTTGAATTGTTGGCAATGGGTGATCCCATGTGATGTAGACTTCATCATTTTCTATGAATCCTTGTAGTTCATATTTCCAGTGTTTTTCAGCAACTTCAGTACCACAATGTTTGCACAATGCCCAGTGCAACAGTCATGACACATTATTGTGCCTTTCAGTATACAATCCTTTTGCCATTAGTATGTCAAAACCAGCAACAAGGTGTGTGACTGTTTCCAATTCTGTTTTACAAAACCTACATTTGTCTGTTTCTCCCACGTGATCAATGGACTTTGTAAACCAACATGTATGTATCCCACTATCTTGCGCTGCCAATATTCACCTTTCATCTTTTCGTTTGAATTTGCCTCTTTTTAACCATTCCTGCATTCAATCCTGATCAGCATGATGTTCTTCCAGAAGTTTTCTATACCTGCAACTATATTTATGCATCTTCCACATTTCTTGCCTTCTCATCTGATCCTTCACCGTATATTCTTTCTTTTGTTTTTTGGCACATTCAGTTGCTGCCTGCTTTTTATCTACTTCTGGTTTGATTTCCATTCCAGCTTGATGCCGATATGCTTCTGCTAGACTAAGCAGGGAAGTCATCTTAGATTTATTCTCCTCATGTTTCTAAACTTTCGCTACGTTTGGGTCTTGTGAGGTCAACAGATATGTGTGCAGTCCCACAATTGCATGTAACCAATTTGAAGGGGACCCACACCTCCTTCTAAACAGGGAATATATAATCTTGGTATGCAGTGATTTTTTATCATTTGGTGAGCATGAAACATCCTTCTTGTTTTCCTGTCTACTCTATTCAACATGTTTTGGGGCCAGTCAATTACTCCAAAACTGTAGGTTAGGACAAGAAGAGCAAATTGGTTAATAGCTTGAATTTAATTCCTAGATGTCAACACTGTTTTCAGGATTAATTTAAGTCTTCAAAAATATACCTTACTTGGTTTTATTCACATTTGTTCATATTTTATCGTTGAGTTCCCAAATATTTATGTACTCCCGCTTGCTCAAGTTCTTTTATATCACATTCTCGTCCCAAACTGATGTGTTCTTGGTGCTGCAGTTTTCCTGCTTTAAAGATTGCTTCTGTACATTCATCAAGACCAAATGACATTCTTATATCATCTGAAAAAGTTTTGACTATTTGCAGTTGTGCTTTCAGTTCCTCATCTGATGAGCTATACAGTTTTAAATCATCAACAAAGAGAAGATTAGAAGTCTTTACACTTTGTTGTTTTCTAGGATTCAAATTATAGCCATGGCTGAATCTGTAAGTAGACAGGGTTAAGAGCAAGACAGAATATCAGCGGTGACAGGGAGTCACCCTGGAATATTCCCCTTTGAAATTTTATCCCTGGAATAATAATTTGTCCTTTATCATGGCTTAATTGCAAAGCAGTCTGCCACTGTTTCATGGTCACTGTTATGTAATTGATCAGTGTAGGGTGTATCTTATACATTTTTAAGCACTCTTTTATCCATGAATGTGGGATACTATCAAATGCTTTTTTGTAATCAATCTATGCCATACTTAGATTCTTCCCCTTTTTTCAGCTATCCATTATGACTTTATTTAGCAACAGATGATCCTTTATTCCATATGACTTTCTTTTATTACCCTTTTGCCATGACTGAATTTATATCTAAATGACTATAAACTCTGTCGGCATCAGTTCTGGTGTATAGTTTATACATAGTCGGAAGGTAAGTTATTGCTCTATAATTTTTAGGATAACTTGCAGGTTCACTCTTAAGTAGGAGCACTGTTTTTCCTGTTGTTAACCAGACTGGTGTCTGTTCTGGGGACATGTTCTGGGTACACATATAAACAGTTCTTACTCATGGCTAAATCTTCATGCAAAGATGTTAATACTTTTAGCCAGAAGTTAGGTACTGCATCTGGGCCTGGGGTTTCCAACTGGATGCTTTTCTTAACTTTATTTCAGTCTCCCTGGCCATTCCTTCATCCCATTTCATGTCCTGCACCTTTAAACGTTTTATTCATTCTTTTACTTCTTCTATCCATTTAGCATCTTTGTTATGTTCCACAGGATCTTCATAGATATTTCTGCAAAATGTATCTATTTCTTCTTTTTTGGGTGGTCTTTCAATTCCTTTTACCTTGTTTCCCAATTCTCTATAAAACTTTTTGGATCATCAACGAATTGCTAATTTTGTACTTTTCCTTTACAGTTATCTGTGTATCCTTTAAGTTTTTCTGTTTGTGCTGATATTTTTAGTTTATTATTTGCAGTAGTGCAAGACAGATCTCGATCCATTATAATACTGTCCATGGCTTTTATCATGACTATCTTTCAGTATTTTTGTTGATCTGCTCCCTCTTCTATACTGTTCTAACAGTGACACTTCTTGTCTTAATTGCTTTACAGTTTTATCTGTTCAATACTTCCCTGATGGTATTCGATTCCTCCCCTTCCTTTCCCTCACTACCCTGTGTTCTTGTGGTAGAATTTTATCTGTTATTGATTTAGCTGCACAGTAATAAATCGTGTTTAATTCTGTTATATCACATGGATCTCTATGGACAGTCCTAATTACTGCATTCATTTGTTTTATCAAAGTTTTGACTTTTGGGGTTTTATTGACCTTCTGTAGTCTATTTCTTTCATTGATCTTAATATGTCTATCTATCTCTATTAAATCAAGCAAATCTTCTCTTGGCTCATTTTCTTCTAAACTAAGGGCAGATTTTTTGTTCTCCATTTCCTGCGGGCATTCTGTGACATGTTCTCTTCAATTTCATCCTGTGTCAGCCGTTGCTCTGTCATATGGTAACTTACTGGTCTATTGCTCCTCAACATTGGCCACGTCAGAGTAGCCACAGTTTCCGGTTCTTTACCTTGCTGTTCAGCTTCAAGTGAAAAGTTATACTGGTTTCCTGTGGATGGCTCCAAAATATATTCATATGGCAACTGCCCAGTTGCTTCCTGTTTCACTGTTTTCCCTTGAATTTGGATGTCCATTGCTCTATCCTGTTGTGGTGTTTTCTGAGTTAAATTTTCTACACTGAATCCTTCACTTCACAGGTAATCCATAACCTCAGTTTCTATTTCTTTAACTTATCCATTACTAATCTTTTTTTCTACTTTTCCTCTTTGTCTTCTTATTTTTTGTATTGTAAAGCTTTCCATGTCCAGATTCCTTTGCCTGTATTTCTCTTCATAGGTTCATAGGTTCATAGGTAGGTACAAGGCTATCGGCCCTGGAGCCTATACAAGCCCAGCCAAAAAGGTACCCTGGCTTTTGCCACCCAAGAAAATTATTTTCCTGTGCCACTGTCGAGCAGAGCCACAGAGGTGATCCCCGGGGGGGAATTCCCTATTTCCCATCCGATCATCAAGATTTTTCTTGAAGAGTGCTAATGAGGAGCTTTGTTTGATATAGATAGGTAGTTTATTCCAAAGTATGGGAGGTCTCTGGGACAGGAATCTATCCCTCCGGCATGTTCTGTTTAATGCGGTGACAAGGTTTAGGTCCCTAGAGCATGTAGCTTGGATGGATTGGGATTTCTTTAAGTGGAGCATGTCCAACAGCTCTGGGTTTGACATAGCATTGTATGTTAGGCAAAGATCACCTCTGAGTAGGCGATGTGCGATGGAGTAAAGCTGGAGTTTTTTGAGACGGTCTGCATAGGGTATCTGTTTGAGGCCGGTAATCTTCTTTGTGAGGTATTTCTGCAGCCTTTCCAGTTGTTGTAGATGTCTTGTGAGGTACATACCAAAAGGGGCACTGTACTCTATAATGGGTCTAATGAGTGAAGAGTAGAGGGGAACAATGACCTCTTTTTTTCTGGATGAAAAACCTTTTGTGATGAGGTGTGCCATGTAGGATTTCCTGACTACTGTGGCAATGTGATTATCAAAGGAGAGACTACTGTCCACCTGTTTCCCAAGGTCTCTTATCACACTTTCAGTGTTAAGTATACTACCGCCTATGTTATAGTTCATGGGTACAGTGTTTTTACCAAAGGGGATGACAATGCACTATTTGGCATTGAGCTTGAGGCCATGGCTTTGACACCAGGCATCTGTTTCAGTGAGGCCCTTTTGTAGGATGTCCACATCATTAGGAGTTTCGATTATGGCTCCTAGTTTGCAGTCATCTGCGAACTTCATTAGCCAAAGACCTTCTGTGTTAGCCTGTACTTCAGAGAAGTAGATACCAAACAGGAGAGGACCCAGGACTGAACCCTGTGGTACTCCACTTGTCACTGGTCTGAAGTCTGATTTGGAGTCTGCTGCTTTCATAGTTTGGGTTCTGTCAGTGAGCCAGTTGGCAACCCATCTTGTGACATAGGGATTTATACCTAGTTTAGTGAGTTTATCTATAATTCCAGAGTGGGCGATGGTGTCAAAAGCCTTGGCAAGATCTAGGTAAGCTGTGTGAACCACATTACCTTTGTCTACAGCTTTGGTGACTGCTTCAAAGAAGTCTATCAGGTTTAGGAGACATGATCTGCCTTTTACAAACCCGAACTGGGTGGGATCCAAAGTTTGGAGATTACCGATATCTTTGTTTATAAGTTCCATGATGATACATTCCATGGCCTTGCAGACCAGGCTCATCAGGCTAATGGGGCGGTAGTTCCCAAGGTCCGTGGTGGCTCCCCCCTTGTGGAGTGGGATAACCGTTGCTGTGTGCCATTCAGCAGGCACAAATCCTGAGGTGAGGCTATGAGTGAACATGGTACTTAGGTGGGGTGCCAGTTCGTTATGTAGTTCATGTAGAGCGCAGCCTGGGATGTTGTCTGGTCCCATGGATGCTGTGTTCTTGGCTTTGGAGAGTGTGGTTTCTACCTGTGCAGCTGTGATTACAGGAACTTTGCATTCTTCCGGTATAGAGATGGGCTCTTTAGGGGGTGAGAGGGGGGTGAAGTTAGCACTGAACCTATCTGCCAGGATGTTGGCAATATCAGTTGGGTCAGTATATTTAGTACCATTGTGCTGTAACTCAAAGCAGATCTGAGTGTTGCCATTGAGATTCTTGACATAGCTATAGAATGCTTTGTGGTTGTCTTTAGAATCAGTGGCGATTTTGTTTTCGTAACTAGCTTTGGAGGATTTTATCAAGGATCACAGCTTCTTACTGAGGCTGACCAGGGAGCACCTCCACTCATGGGATTTTACTCTCTTTTGCAAGAGTTTCTTCCTTCTGTTGAACAGTTTGTTTATGGCAGGGGACCATCTTCAAATATCTTTGTTGCTGCTCTTTTTGTATTGATTAATTTTTCTTTCTCCTTTGCATAAATATTACACTGAATGATGTGCTGCATGGGATAACAGGCCTCATGCACACTGGACACAGACTGTGCTGTTGAAGCAGATCTGAAGGACACCAAGCAATGCTAACATGCAGACTGTTGCCCCTGAAAGGAGGAGAGGACATTACTGACAACTGTCAACACATAATGACACACATGTGTAACCTATAAGGTGTGGAAATCTTGTCAGGGGACAGAAGGAATGACAAAGGCTGGAAAAATGGCATAGACAGATGTAGTACTACATGCCTTATGCATGCATTGTATGCATATCCTTGAAAAGAATAAAGCAAATGAGTTTTTAAAGGACTAGATGTGAGAGAGACTGGTGCGGGGCATAAATGCAGTGGGCAGCCATAAGAGAGCACTAATGCAGGTACATCAGGATCAACAACATGTTATTCAATGCCATAACTAATGGACAGGAAATCTCAATGACTACTGACCATAAGGGTGGGCCATCAACACAAAGATGTCTCGCTGAGGTAGAGGAATTCCTGGTAGCCCTTACTTAAAAAATGAGAGAACCCTCATAGCTGGCAGTGGCTTGGATGTTAGAGCTGGACTACAGACAAATGACCAAGTGTCTGCAGGGGATGAAAAAGGTTAGTAGTAGCACCTGCCATTACTGTAGGATATTCACATGAGACTGTGAATGGTTTACTCAGGCAAACACATGAGAATGTCTGTCATGTAGGGATGTCAGCACTGCAATGGGAACAGCTCCCCCAGAAGCTATATATATATTACCACTGGCAACTGACATGTAGCAGTTTGTGTGCCAAATGGTGGTGCGAGTCACAAATATGATTCAGCATTGCCACATCTATGTTATCTATATGCATTCACAGGAACCCATAGCAGACATTTCAGCACAACATGTCAGAACAGACCTGAGGTTAATAGGTCACCAGTGGCTGATGATGATGGCACCATGCAAGTGGCGCAGTCCAGTAACACAATATCACCATTAGACAGTAGTTAGCACAAAGGATTAAGGTTTTAAGCAATTGAGTTGCTTCCTGTATTCCATAGTTTGACTCCCATGGTCTCCATTTACCTATGGTATGACTCCAAGCAAGTCATGTAACCAAACAGTGTTTTGCAGAAGCTGGGAAATTTGAATAGACTCCTCAGTGGTCTCCTGGTCTGCATGCTTAGAAACAACCTATGAATCAATACACCTAAGCAATATTAATTAACAACAGAGGACACATTCACATCACCCACAGATGAGGTAACAGTGTAGAAGCAAGATGAACCTCTGCAACCCCTGTTTTCAGTGCAAGACATCCTGTTGCTGTCAGCCTCGCCCTCACCCAAGTTACATAAGTGTTACCACCGCAGATGGCATCAGACAGCCACACTGTCTCAGGGGTGCATGCAGCTGGGACAGGGGAGAAGCTTGCAGGTGCCCATCACTAGCAGGCCTCCAAGACATTGTCAGATCTGAATGTTACCCTTGCTATCTTGCCAGCAGATGCGTAGTTCAGTAATCCAGAGACAGATGGCCATTACTAACACTATGTCAGAGATGCTGAGTGTGTTTAATGTCCTGTGTGAGGAAGTGCAACTCCTTAAAGAACTGCAGGATAATCTGGACCAAATGCAAACTGAGACATCATAGAGGGACCGACACCTGTTAAGGGCAGTAGTGGTCCAGATGGCCACCATTGCAGCAGACAAGTAGATGTGGCAGCTGGTTGCTATGACCATGCTAGGGGACAGATGCACTGTGTAAAGTCACACACCAGTCTTACACACCATACTGGAGGCAGTTTCACTGTCCACACTGTTCATGGGTGGCTCTGTTCCTAGGCAAGGGCACTCCATTGTTTATGGCCAGTGCCCCTTTAGGCCCAACACAGGCACACCCCAGCAGGCAAGGCTCTCAGGCTCACTCAGTTCAACAGCATCATACTCACTTGTAGCCATACCTCAAATTACACCTACCTGTTTCACTCATATGTTTACACATACTAACATTCTGCTGGCACATCATGTGAAAGCGTATATCAGGGGTCCCATAATGCTTTCAAGATGGTACACCTTCCCCTAGACATGATACCCCTCAAAGCCTCACTTTACAGGGCTACATGGTGCAACTGGCCACTGCTCCACACAGACATTCCATTCCTTTGCTGGGAGATATGATCTCTGACTCAATCATCTTTTTAGCCATATGCATATTTATGACATCCACCACCCATTACCATTTCACCAGTGGTAGTGTTGCTATCCCCTGTCAATGTGATCACCCTACACGTGCAAATGATGATGATTGTGCCCTTCCAACACCTGCTGTTGGTGTGGGTATGGTAAATTCTGATGCATAGTGTGGCCATTCAGTGGACTGTTCTTCATAACCTAGGTAAGTCATTGCACGCATTAGTTTTATTATTTGCTATTGTCATGTCCCATAGCTATGGAGCAAAAAACATCTCTTTGCCAGTGCCACAATGTACTGCTTCCACCAGTGCCTCACGTGGGATACTGTTGCAACCAGTTCCTCCAGTGAATTCTTTCCTAACCCCTCCCCTGCTGCTGCCACAGGCATGTCTATGGTGTCCCCACATTGTTACTGCTATTGTAGCACCATACAGTGTATCATGGCAAACAGCAGAAAAAGATTGCTGCAGGTCTCCACAGTATGATGCAGTGTGCCACCTGGTGTATCCAAGTACTGGAAGTTAGCCTTAAGAACTCTAAACACACATTCAACGATGTCATGTGTCTGTGACAGTGAGGTGATGTACTCTACCTCTGCCAGGGTTTGAAGCTGTGGATCAGGGTCATCAACCATGGCTCTAAGGCATATCCTGCTTCACCTATAGCACACAACAGTTCATACCATTATGAAAGGCTTGCTATCTATATTCATGGGACCAGCACATAAAGAACTCTGTGGATGGAAACACATGCACTTATCACCTAGATGGCCTTAAAGAAAATCATCCCAAATGACACCCTGGTTTAGATCTCACATGTGCCACATGTGGTAATTATCGTAACTGCCTAGATGGTGCACCAACAAACTGTACATAATATCCTTAATATTTCACACTACCTAGCAGTTGATGGAGTGTAAGCCTTTATGGTTGATTGCCAGATGCCTTGTGGATCAGAGGGGCCTTGATAGCGATTTGGGTGCAGTCAATGGGCCCTAGAACCTCAGGGAAATGGATAATATCACAGAATGCTATACATATTTGTGACTCTTTCCTCTATTGCTCCATGGAAACCAAATATGTTGCAGTACTACATCTGAAAACTGGTGAATTCTCAAGGGCCATGCCTACATAACCCTTAACACTCCTTCTGTCAGATGTCAAAAGGTCCTAGTAGCTAGAATAGTTAATGCTAGACAAGACTTCATGTCTACTATGTTCACTTTATATTTTGAACCGTTTCTAATGTTTTTTTGGCTATCTACACAGTGTGCATTATTTAGTCACTATATCAGTTTCCCTGCCAGTACAAGGCAGGTCTGTTTATTTTTTTACAAGTGTTATGCACAACCTACTGTGCCTAATGTGATTGTTACACAGTCTGAACTTTTACATCTACTTTGTTTTCTGGACAGAACTAAGCTGATAATGTCTACATAGTGTTTACTTTTGTAATACTAAAAGGGTATCTCACCAACTGTGAATTATGACTGCTATGCCTATGTCTTGGTAGCCACCTGTTAATACCTCATGATTGTGTACTGTGCCACCTTTAACATTGTTAAGTTGTGTCTGCTCTGTGTCCTCCTTGCTTGACTTAAAGATTCTGCTATCATTGTTCTTGTTGCCCTCACTCCTAATGTATTTTGTATCTTTCTATTCTGCCTAGCTTTACCCCCCCTACTCTGCATGAAAGGACCTGCGGGGTCATAAAGGATGTTGTTACAAATCTACCTTCAAGCCATCCCAATGAGTGGTCATCCTATTCTGCTGACTCAGACTATAATCTTTCCTGTGTTAACCAAGCAAGAAAGTATGTCTCCTCCCTGGTCCTAAACAATAAAGTGTATTAGTAATAGCTTCACTGTACCCACTATTTAAGCTTAGTCTGACCTTTCTAAGTATCTCTTACCTAGCTTGTTTGGAATTTTTAAGACACTGAGTCAGACAGCCAGCAGCCAGACCCCTCCCTGTCCTTGTGCCTGTGGTGTATCCCCCCCCCACGACTCCTCTTTCTGAGTCACCTCTAACTACTAATTTTTCTAACTTCACCTTTATTCTGCTCTCTGCCCACTAGGCGGCACTGTTTGCCGGCTTTGATGCTATAGCCTTTCCTCCAGTTCACCACATTTAATTGTACTAATTTCCTACCTGATTTTCTTTTTCTTGTCTTACTTCTTGCTTAGCTGCTAATCTGTTATCTCACTCCCTCTAGTATCTCCTCTCCATCCCGCTAGTAACTCTTCTCCATCCTCTTAGCCTTTCTTTTTCCTTCTTCTTCCACTCTATCCCCATATTTTTCATCTCCTCTCCTTTTGCCTTTGCCACTTGAACTACTTAAGCCACTTTATACTTACCTGTGACTACTGCTTTTGCCTCTGGATTTTCCTCCTCCTCACTGATTGACTCCGGGAAATCTTTTACTTACCTGCTCCAACCCGATCCGTTCACCCTTCGGGCTCACTCCACTCCCCTACCTAACCCCAATTCCCACACCCCCCCCCCACTGGTCCTAACTATATACTTCTATTACCACACCCCCTCCCTATTCTTCCCCCTATCACAATCTCCTGCCACTTTACAACCACACCCCCACCTCTACTACTTCCTACCTTAATTTATTTCAGGTTTAGCTCCACCCCCTTTCCCTTTCACACCCTACCTTGTACCACTATATAGCATAGCTGTATCTCTACAACCTCCTTTTACTTATTTTATTAACTCAAATCTCCCTCCAACCTACCACACATAACATTTACTCCCTCCTCCTCCTCCTTCCCTTATACTTCCATATTACTTTCCACCTTCTTCCCTCATACCTCCATATTCAGTCTTTCCCTCCACTGACTTATACTGCTTCCATTTACAACCTAATGGACCCAACACACAAATCAATTTATACATACCTTCTTCTCCTAACTACATCTCTTGCAGCTCTTACTATACCTTATACACTAACCTCCTTTGAACATTTCTCTTTTCTAGAACACTTTCCCAACCAACAAACTCTCCCTACTTCCCTTAGACATACACTCCAACATAGTAATTTAACCTGTA
The DNA here is from genome assembly GCF_019279795.1 of Protopterus annectens. Taxonomy (NCBI): domain Eukaryota; kingdom Metazoa; phylum Chordata; order Ceratodontiformes; family Protopteridae; genus Protopterus; species Protopterus annectens. Next base: position 1,826,479,012 of record NC_056728.1, on the reverse strand, counting down.
CTTCTACATACCTACTTCCAAAGTACCATAGATCAACCCATATAACCTACTTCTTTGTCAAATGATCCACTCTCAATATCTACAAAATTCTAAAGTGTATTCAATATCCTCAAAAACACCCTCTATTAGCCGGCGATATTCATCCTAACCACGGTCCCTATACTCATACACTCAACCTCCCAAATAACTCAACAACACCCATCAGCACTACCCCAAACAGGCCATCAAACTCCCTGCTGATAGCACACCTTAACATCCGTAGCATTAACAATAAAATTACCTACCTTCACACAATCTTACAAGTGCATTCCTTTGACATTCTCTGCATCACAGAGACATGGTTAAAACCCACTACCCTCGACCAGGAAATCATCCCTCAAGGGTTCAATATCCTAAGAAATGACCAGAAAACCAAAAAAGGTGGTGGAGTAGCTATTTTGTACAAATCAGGACTCCAAGTTAGCACCTTCGACTTGCCCCTACCAACAGCTAATAATGCTGAAACCTTTACTGCCAAGCTTCAAATTAACAACTCCAAATCTATCTATGTTATTTGCATATATCTCCCCCCAGGAAATAATATTAATACACTTGAAAACATACTTAATCACCTCTCTACACACCTACCTCAGGAAACCATTGTCCTAGGAGGCTTTAATATAGACTGGATAACCTGCTCTTTGCCCAGTCCCACCAATCACATAAATCTCCATGGTTTCTCTCAAATAATTACCACTCCTACCAGAATCCATAAACCAAGTAATAAAGCAACCACCTTAGACTGGATCCTTCTCAATAGCCATCATAATACTTATAAACCAGGAACCCTTCCAGACGATATTAGTGACCACATGATTACCTATATTATTAAGCAAAAATTTCATTGTCCTAATTATAATAATGTTACAACCTTCCGCTCCAAAAAATTCTTCAATCCTCAGTCCTTCCAAAATGAACTCAAAGCATGTGATTGGTCTCCCATGTTACACCTTAAACTAGATGAAGCAGTAACCTACTTCAATACAAAATTCCTTCATATCCTCAACTCCCATGCCCCACTTCGTTTCTCCCGCATAAGGACTAAAATTGCCCCCTGGCTTACAAAACAAACTAGGCAAAAGATCCTCCTCAGAAATAAAATTTGGAACAAATGGAGAGCCTCTAAAAGTCCATCAGATCATCTTTACTTCAAACAGTTAAGAAATGCCACCAAGAAAGACATTCTCAGGGACAAAAAAGACTATTACTTTCAACTCCTACAAACCCATAAAGAACAACCTCAGAAATTCTGGTCAGGCATTAACAAACTTCTTTAACCAGGTCACTCTAAAACTCCTTCACCTTCCGGATTCAACTAAAATAACTCTGACCAGATTCCAGATGCTTTCAATAAATATTTTACTGAAGCCATTCTAACCCTTGCCAATTCTATACCACCAAGCACCTCTTCACCTTTAAACACCCCTAATACTACAACTCTTACCTTTCACATACAACCTGTCCTTACATCCCAAATTTCCAAACTCCTCCAAAAACTTAAACCCTGCACCCCTTCTGCTGACTGCCTTCCAGCAGAATACCTGCAAATAGCAGCTAAAGCCATTGCCTACCCCATCTCCATCCTTATAAACAGAACAATCTCAGAAAGTAAAATCCCTTCCATATGGAAAGTATCCCACATCACCCCCCTACACAAAGGTGGTACATCTACTGAGCTCTCAAATTTTAGGCCTATAGCCTTACTCTCACCAATTGCCAAAATAATGGAAAAATGCATACACAGACAACTACTTGACCACCTTATCCATAATAACATACTTGCCAACTGCCAACATGGCTTTAGACCATTGCATAGCGCAACTACCGCTCTACTATCCTTTACTGACTCTATAAACAAAAATCGTAACAACAATACTTTCTCTTCTGCTCTATTTATTGACCTTTCAAAAGCCTTCGACATGGTGAACCACAACTTACTCACTGAAATTCTAAAAGCCCAATCACTTGACTCACAATCTCTACTATGGTTTAAATCCTATCTTGAAAACAGACAGCAGGCAGTCCTTTGGAATAATACCCTTTCTTCTTCCCTCCCTGTGAACATCGGAGTACCTCAAGGCTCCATTTTAGGTCCTCTTCTCTTTTCATTATTTATTAACAATCTACATACCAAAATTCCTCAAGCCACTTACATTCAATATGCTGATGACTCAACATTAATTTGCTCTGCCAAGTCCATAAACTCTCTCCAATTCCAGACCCAAACAGTATTAAACAGTGTTGAAAATTGGTTCATGCAACACTGCATCCTTCTGAACCCTAAAAAAACAAAACTGCTACTCTTTGCTCCTACTCTTAAGTCACCTCTACCAAACTTCATAATAACCTCTAACAATGGCACAAATATAGTCCCTGATACCACAACCCGTTTACTGGGTGTTACAATTGACAACACCCTTAGCTTTGATGACCATATTAGCTCAACAATAAAAACTATCAATGAAAAACTAGGCTCCCTCTACAGACTCAAACCCTTCCTTACTCCCCCAGCGAGAATTACTATTGTTCAGAGCCACCTATCCTCTACCCTGGTCTATGCTTCTGCAATTTATACTAATCTGTCTAGAAATAACATTACTAAACTTTCCACTTGTTATAATAATATAGCTAGATTTGCTACCAGTTCCCCCTATAGAACACACCACTGTCACAACCTCAAACAACTGGGATGGCTATAACTGAATAACAAATTACTCTATCAGCAACTTGTTATCACCCAAAAAATACATACCCCAATCCTTACTAATCTAATCACCCCCTACAAAAATCTCCCTACACTTTGCTCAGCTAACAAATTTCTAGTTTCTTCTGTCAAATCTAATAACAAAGCAGGGGACTCACTCTTCTCCAACACAGTGGGAAAAAGATGGAATCAGCTCCCTAGTGAACTTTCCTCTCTTGTTTCCACTCAACTATATAAAAAGCATCTTAAAGAATATCTAAAGAATCATTGGCTTTGTCCCTGCTCCAACCCTGATTGATTAGACCCAATATACAAGAATTACACCAGAACCAGGTTCCTATTGTTCTTTCCTTTCTTGCATCTACTCCCACCTGATAAGAATTAACTTTAACCATCATCTGATAACTCACTGCTCTCTCCCTTATATAACCCTCTCTGACTTCTAACCCTCTTTTCTACTCTCTCAACTCTTCTCTTCTCCACTGCTTTATATAAAAAAAAAAAAACACGATGTTATATTTTTTTGGAATTCTTTTTTTTATAAGTATCTCATCCTCAAATTAAACAATCTGTTTTTAAATAGATGCTATTTTTTACTGTATATTGTAAACTTGTCTCTGCTACTGGTTGGAGCTTTTCTCCCTGGGCCTCTACTGAAAATGGACATATATCCAGTTAGACTAGCCCAGTTAACAAATGTAAATAAAAATAAATAAATAAATAAATACTAGACCAGACACTTCATACATCTTCCATGGAATGGCATCACGTGTCTTCTAAGCCCTGTGTGGTATGTCTGCACAGCACAGTAGCAGTTAAAAAAATCAGTTGTTGCATTCAGATAGTCGATAAAATGGTATAACTCAGCATCATTCCCAGCCCATAACAAAAATACATCATCAACAAAGTGTTTAGAAAATAAGACTTTTCAGCAAAGGTCATGTGGGGACTCATAGATAAATTTTTCCTCCCATTGGGAAACCATAGTGTTGGCATAGGTATTTGCCATTGGAGTGCCCATGGCAACTCCATTTTTCTGGATGTTCGTAAATTCATTAAACATGACTATATTACTAGTTAGTACTATCTCTGCCAGTTCACATACATTCATTAAACATGATTATTTAAGTCACCACCCCTCTTACTCTGATATTTGATGGCTATAACCCTAAAATTAAATTTATAGTTATCACCCTTCTTCCTCGAATGTCTGCCCAGAGCATTACAAGGGATTTCTCTACGTATTTCTGACTTGTGTTCAGTAATTCTGTCCCTTAACCTTCTCGTGCATTTCTCTACATAAAAACCTTGGCATGCTTTACAGCATGCCATATATGTAATATCTGTGTTATTATAGCTAGCAAAACATCTAAAGGTGTATCTCTTACCTGTCTTAGGATGTATAAAGACTATCTTCACAGCATGTACAATTATAATATGGATATGTACCACATCTCTTATTCATCTCTTTTCTATTGTGTTGAAAATCTTTATAACATAATCTCCACTTAAGGTTAGGGAAAGCTCAATATGAGAAAGAGGGGGCATCTCCTGTTATTTTTGAGATTTCAGGTATATTTCTTAAAATACCCCAAGTATTTCTAATTATACTCATAACATTTGACCTCCTGTTATATGTGGCATATATGCTCATTTGCAATACAACCATTATCAACTACAGGGTCTCTTTGGGACTCAGAAAAATGCAGTCTCGCCTTATCTAGTCGTTCAATCCTAACTTCATGTGCTATCTGATTTAACAATAAATCATCATAGCAACATTGTTTGAATTCTATAAACATTTTATCTAATTCTATTTGGAATTTGTCATCATTTGTATTCAATTGACTAGCTCTTAGCATTTATCCTTTAACTACGCCTTTAAAAGTATGTTTTGCATGCATACTGTGTCTATGAACAATGCGGTTAGAGTGCACCTCTTTCCTATGGATTGAAGTATCAATACAATTGTTAGCCATAGTAATACATACATCTAGATAATTAATAGTATCCACAGACTTAAATAATGAATTAGAGATTTGTGAATATTTGTGGATCACACTTTTAGAGGCTGATTGCCAACCTGGTTTGAACACAGCGGTTAGCGTTAAACCTATCTTAAAGAAAAAACAATTAGTTTTGAAATTAAGTTCTTTATACATATATTTAATTAGTTATGAATGCATAAGATTGGTGAGGACTGTGTCATGTGATTGTTTTAGGGTATTTAATGGTTGTATTTTACTATTTTTTTGCACACTGATGAAGGGTTGATGCTGAAAGCTTTGTGACTTTCCATTTGTGATTTTAATCAAAGATTTTACTGCTTACATACGTTTCCAGGCTTTGGAAATTTGCTGCATTTTTGGACATTTTCTTTCCAGCCTGGTTTACCTATGAGCTGTTCCTGTGTTTGGCTTCGAGCCAAGAAAGGCATCATCAATCACTCATAGGTACACCGTTTGGTGATAATGGAGAGCACTGGACTGTAGTAGTTTGTTGGCATACTACTTAGAATGTTGTGGCATTAGCATAGTTTGACAGCTGCTCGCTGTTGCTGTAACAAGCTAAACCTTATCACAAACAGTATGTTATCATGTCAAGAAAAAAAACAGCAAAATAGTTTTTAAAAAATCAGTAGCGATGCTAAGTGATCCTTCACTTGAAATGCTAATATAAACATTTCTACGGCTGTGCGTTTCTACAGAGCGACCTTGATTTTGTCCTGTACATCATAAAATGTTTAATTTTCTAGTAAGCCACTGAAAATTACAGATATACACTGTCAGACATAAGATCTTACTAGTTCAGACAATATGTGTTGATTGCAAAGCCTGTTCTACTATTGGCTTTTAACATCCATGATTTTGCCTCCTGTTTTTGCCCTGTCCCCCCTGAAAATTTTTGGTTTTCTGGGAAAAAAGTGCAGTCAGTCTGTAATGTCAGACTTTAGAGTTTAATACTTCTTAGTGTTCGTAAAATGCATTCTGATGTTCTATTAACTTTTTAAGTGTATTAAAAAAAGCTTCCTATGTATTATACTGGTGTTGGTAGTAATGTAGGCAATACTGGCATCCTCATTCTTGATTGTGACTTACACATGGTCCAGTGTTCTTCACTCTCTCCAACTTTTTTTACCTAGCATGGATTTAATGAAACAATGAATTCTTCAACCATTTTTACCTAGCATGGATTTAATGAAACAATGAATTCTTCAACCATTTTTACCTAGCATGGATTTAATGAAACAATGAATCTATTAAGTATATATGCTTGCATAAAAAATATTAAACAAATTGCACAATGATATTAAGTGCAAAGTAAATCCAGTCCTGGTACTCTTTTGTATAACTTACATTACATGTTATATATTTTTAGATTTTATTTTGCATTTGTAAAATATTTTGTTACTGGATTTATAAAAATATCTTTTAAAGTGTTAATTTTTAATACTCAGTTATATTTTGTACTACACTAGGAAGAAGAAAAAGCAGGACAGAGTTTTACACATTATGAAGTTTTATTGCCATATATCAGCTCAAACTCCTTTATAATCTACAGTTTTCTGTGCAACTGATGTGTTGAATGTTACAAACAAGTACATTAGAAGGCATAGTTTTAAATTATTGTCCTGTGCTTATTTTATCTCATTTTATGATGTATTACAATCCCATTACAATAAACAGATAAAATTAGGGGTCTAGAGAATATGCACCAGCTTTTTCTTGGACTTTGGGAAATGTTTCCTAAATCTATGCATACAGTTTTCGTTATGTATTTTTTATTAATATTTTGTGTTTTTGTTGGGGGCTGGTATAATGGCTAATGTATTTACCTCATAAACAAAAAGTTCAGTGTTTGATTATTACCATTGGAGGAGCAACTGACTATGTTTAAAATGGCCCACAGAGGGCGCTAGCCTAGTTATTATCTATGAACCTACCTTACAAGTTCTAAAGTATGTTAGAGTGCACTAATTGTCATGGAATATTATATTTTTAAGTACAGTTCTACTAGTAACATTTCAGATTGTGATTTTAAATTATTTAAAATATGTGCTTTATCATTTATCTTTTAACTGACTGTAACAGCATTATCCTAGCATATAAATGTTCCTGTTACTTTGTACTGGTTTCAGTTTCCCAAGACTTTCTGCTGTGTGTGTGTGGAAAACCCCACTGCAGCCCCCCAATGTGATCATTACGCCCCGACATTTCCTGCTCAAGAAAGAATAAATATATTAAGAATAGCCTACCGGTAGGCAAAGAACTTCAAACAGGATTCTCTCTACTATAGAAATGGCTATAGAAATGGCTGGGAGACTCTCACCTCATCCTCTGCACTAGAAAAAGTGATTTTATTCCTTTCTGTGCCAGACACTATACACACTGATAACCTTTACCTGACCCTCACTACAGCCAAAGGACAACGTTTTCCTTATACAGGCAGTGTGTAATATTTTTTTCTCACAATTTTTTTTTATTTTTCAAATACATTTGAATGAATTCCATAGTATTTATACATAACATCTTAAATATCTATGTACACTATTTACATTAGCCTGACAGTATAACATATCTTAATGTATACAGTTACTTTATAAGTATGTCCAATCCATTATCAGAGTGTCAGATCAATTATTGTATAGTGTCAATCAACGATAAGACTTTTCCCCAAGGGTTGTTGATAAATGGCTTTGGATAAATTCTTCGTTCTTTAATTTTAATTTCCAATAATGCTGTGGTCCTCAGTAGGCTGTAGAAGTTTTCCAGAGTTGGTATTGTGTTTGTATTCCATCTTCTTTTTATACACTTCCTTGAAATAGCAAGTATAGTCCATATTAGATACATGTTTGACCTATTCAAATGAGGACCTTCATTCACATTTAATAATACAAGAGCTTTAGTTAAATAAAATGATTCATTAAATGAAGCTTGCAGAAAGTTATTAATACCATTCCAAAATGGCTTAATTTTAACACAATCAAAGAAAACGTGGTTCCAATCTGCATTGTGTACTTGCTCACATCTCCAACATATTCCTTTTATGGAAGAACTAATTTTACTAATTCTATCTGGGGTTAAGAATGCTCTGTGCAAGCAATTCCAATTCAAAACTTTCCAGTATTGTATAAAGGACGTATATTTTATCGATAATAAGATATTTGTTTTAATATCTTCCATTACCTGTATTGAGTGTCCTTTTGTTATATATTTCCAATATGAGGTTTTGGGTGTTGTTTTATAGTTTATAAATCTTCTTCTTCTTCTTTCGGTTGCTCCTGTTAGGGGTCGCCAAAGCGGATCATCTGTTTCCATTTATTCCTGTCCTCTGCATCTTGCTCTGTCACACCAACCACCTGCATGTCCTCTCTCACCACATCCATAAACCTTATCTTAGGCCTTCCTCTTTTCCTGTAACCTGGCAGCTTCATACTTAGCATCTTTTTCCCAATATACTCTGCATCCCTCCTCAGCACATTTCAAAACCAACTTAATCTTGCCTCTCTGGCTTTGTCTCCAAACCTTCCAACCTGGGCTGACCCTCTAATATACTTATTCCTAATCCTGTCCAACCTCGTCACACCCAGTGCAAATTTTAACAACTTTAACTCTACCACATCCAGCTATAACTCCTGCCTTTTTGTCAATGCCACTGTCTCCAACCTATATAACATAGCTGGTCTCACTATCCTCTTGTAGACCTTCCCTTTCACTCTTACTGGTACTTGTTTGTCACAAATCACTCCTGACACTCTTCTCCACCCACTCCATACTGCCTGTACTCTCTTCTTCACCTACCTTCCACACTCACCATTACTCTGAACTGTTGATCCCAAGTATTTAAACTCATCCACCCTCACCACTTCAACTCCCTGCATCCCTGCATATATTCTGTCTTAGTCCTGCTGACCTTCATCCCTCTTCTCTCTAGAGCATATCTCCACCTCTCCAGGGTCTCCTTCACCTGTTCCCTACTCTCACTACAGATCACAATGTCATCTGCAAACATTATAGTCCACGGGGACTTCTGTCTGATCTCGTCTGTCAACCTGTCCATCACCATTGCAAATAAGAAAGAGCTCAGAGCTGATTCTTGATGTAATCCCATCTCCACCTTAAATGCATCTGTCACTCCCACCACTTACCTCACCACTGTCATACTACCCTTGTACATATCCTGTACCACTCTTACATACTTCTCTGACACTCCTGACTTCCTCATACAATACCACAACTCCTCTCTAGGCACCCTGTCATATGCTTTCTCTAAGTCCACAAAGACACAATGCAATTCCTTCTGACCTTCTCTGTACTTCTCCATTAACACTCTCAGAGCAAACATCACATTGTAGTGCTCTTTCCTGGCATGAAACCATACTGCTGATCACTAATCATCATGTCCCTTCTTAACCTAGCTTCCACTACTCTTTCCCATAACTTCATGCTGTGACTGATCAATTTAATCCCTCTGTAGTTACTATAGCTCTGCACATCAACCTTATTCTTAAATATCTGTACCAAAACACTTTTTCCTCCATTCCTCAGGCATCCTCTCACTTTCCAAGATTTCATTAAACAATCTAGTTAAAAACTCCACTGTCATTTCACCTAAACACTTCCATGCTTCCACAGGTATGTCATATGGACCAACAGCCTTTCCATTCTTCATCCTCTTCATAGCTATCCTTACTTCCTCCTTGCTAATCCACTGCACTTCATGATTTACTATCCGCACATCATCCAACCTTCTCTCCCTCTCATTCTCTTCATTCATCAGCCCCTCAAAATACTCTTTCCATCTGCTCAACACACTCTCCTCACTTGTGAATACATTTCCCTCATTATCCTCTATAACTCTTACCCGCTGCACATCTTTACTAGCTCGGTCCCTCTGTCTAGCCAAACGGTACAAGTCCTTTTCTCCCTCCTTAGTGTCCAACCTTTCATACAACTCTTCATATGCCTTATCCTTAGCCTTCACCACCTCTCTTTGCCATGCACCTCATCTCCTTATACTCCTGTCTACTTTCTTCATCTCTCTGACAATCCCACTTCTTTGCCAACCTCTTTCTCTGTATACTCTCCTGTACTTCCTCATTCCACCAACAGGTCTCCTTGTCCTCCTTCCTCTTTTCAGATGTCACACCAAGCACCTTTCTAGCCATCTCCCTTACTAGCTCTGCTGTAGTTCCCCAGCTATTCGGTAACTCTGCACTGCCACCCAGTGCCTGTCTTAACTCTTTCCTGAACTCCACCTCACAATTACCCTTTTTCAATTTCCACCACTTGATCCTTGGTGCTGCCTTCAAACTCCTCCTCCTCTTCTTGATCAGCAATATCATCCTAGAAACCACCATCTTATGCTGCCTAACTACACTTTCCCCTGCCACCACTTTACAGTCTCCAATCTCCTTCAGATTGGCCCTTCTACATAAGATATAGTCTAACTGTGTGCATCTTCCTCCACTCTTGTATGTCAGCCTATGCTCCTCCCTCTTGTTAAAATACATATTCATCACAGCCATGTCCATCCTTTTCGCAAAATATCAATATTTTGTAAAATTTTGAAATACTGTTTCCCATGTCAAAGTCATTATATATGATTTCATATATGTATTTCGTAAATTTAGGTATTTCATTAAATGAAGACTTGTTGGGTGGTCACAGTGGTGCAGTGGTTAGCATTGTTGCCTCACAGCAAGAGGTTCTCTGGTTTGATCCTTGGCTGGGGTGCCTTCTGTGTGGAATTTGTATGTTCTCCCTGTAGTCATGTGGGTCTCCTATGGGTGCTCCGGTTTCCTCCCACATCCCAAAGACATGCTGTAGGTGGATTGGACACTCCAAATTGGCCCTAGGTGTGTGTGTGTGTGTGTGTGTGTGTGTGTGTGTGTGTGTGTGTGTGTGTGTGTGTGTGTGTGTGTGTGTGTGTGTGTGTGTGCCTTCCGTGGAAGGTTGGGCGCCGGGCTGGCAACTCGACACTGTAAAACTTTACTGCCAATCATGAGCGGACAGGTGATCCGCTGTGGCGACCCCTAACCGGGAAAAGCTGAAAGAAGAAAAAGATTAAATGAAGAATTGTTAATTATTCTACTTAAATCTTGTGAATATGACAGAATACTGTGTAAAGTTAGCCAGTCCTGTTGTGGAATTTTGTATGTTGTTTTTGTTACTTGCATATCTAAAACTTTTAGTTCTTTGATACATTGGAGACAACAAACAAATCCATTCTTTTCCCAGGAATTAATAATTTCTCTATATATTTTATGTGGAAAGTTCTTTGTGACTATAAATGGTGTTAAAAGATCAAACCAGATTTTTAAATCTATATTTGCATTAATACTTTTCCTAAATGAGTTAATGTAATAATTATTCATATGAGTTTTAGTGGGTTTAGTTATGTTATATTGCATACTAATACATATGTGCCATGATAAATTGTGTTTATCTGTTATTTGAATTTTTTTTTTGTAAATCAAATTCATTTATTGATATTTCAATTAGTAATTCTTTCCAATTTGCAGAGTAATCTGGATTTATCCAGTCTGAGATTATTTTAGATATTGATGCTTTTATATATGTTTCTATATCAGGAAAGTTTAATCCTCTCTGTTTCCATGGTCTGATATGATTCTGTTTTTTTGGGGAAACCATAAAAATGTTACTAGGCATGAATTTATTTATTTAAGTATATTCCTTTCTGATAACAGTTGTATTGTCAAGACTATATATAGGATCTTTGGCAGTAAAACCATTTTTATTAACTGTAGTCTATCTTCAAATGTTAATATTATTTTGTTCCATTTTTGCACAGAGATTTTAATTGTATTGATGATATTATTGTAGTTTTTTGAGACTAATTCATTGTTATCCTTGCATAACTCAATTCCTAGATATTTTAAGGTAGATTCTTGTTTCCCTATGATGTGATCCCCCTTAGTCTGCAGTTCTTTTTTTTATTATAAATAAAAATTTTGATTTTGATTTATTGAAATGGAGTCCTGAAGTCATATGAAATTTTTCAATTAATATATCTAATTTGTCTAATGTCTCTTTTGTATTAGATATTGTTAGAAATATGTCACCAGCAAACAGCATTACTTTAGAAATGCATTGTTCATAAACATCTATTACTTTGATTTTTATATTGTTACAAATTTAATCTGCCAATATTTCAATAGCCAGAGCAAATAGAATTGGTGACATGGGACATCCTTGTTTAGTGCCATTTGTTATATGTATAGATTCAGAGGTCAGAGGACCTAACTTGACATACGCTAAATTATTTGTATTTATATTCTTTAAGAGATGAACAAAGGATGCAAGAAATTCAAATAGCATTAGGATTTTGAATAAATAGTCCCGATTTAGGGAATCAAAGGCTTTCTCTATATCTAAGCCAATTATGAATGTTTCTTTAGTTTCTTTATTAACATAATCTATAAGAGAAATTATCCTTTTAATATTGTCATGTGTGTGTGTCTATGATATATAAATCCAGTTTGATTATTATTTATTGTTTTGGATAGTGATATTTTCATTCTGTTAGTTAATATTGTCATAAATATCTTATAGTCATTATTTAATAATGATATAGCTTTATATGAGGTACAGAGGTTTGGGGATTTGTTTTCCTTTAGGATTGGTGTGATTAAAGAATATCTCCAAGAGGGTGGTATTAAGTTTGTGACTGAATTTCTAATAGAGTTTTATGGAAGGGGAATAGTATCTTTGAAGGAAAAAGTTTATATATTTCCATAAGTATGCCATCTATACCTGGAGCTTTATTATTTTTACCATCTTTTACTGTATCTGTAATTTCTTTGTAGGATATGTGTGCTTGCAGATCTAGTTTGAATTTTTCTGTTTTTTTTATATTAGAACATTTTTAATCTAGATTTAATTGATCAATATGTATATTTTCTTTTTGGAAATGTTACATACATATAGTGATTTCTATAGGCATCAAGAATGTCACCTACATCCAATACATTTTCCCCTTTCTTTTCATGGAAAATGCTTTTGATTTTATTAGCTTTTGATTGTATTTTGATTCTTGTGGATAAATTATGTAGATATTTGGGAGAAGTGGCCAAGGTAATAATTTTTAAAATTTCTAAAGCTAAACTAGTTTTATGTGTTAGAATTTCATTGAATTTATAGTTTAATACTTCTACTTTCTTTTTCTTCTCCAAATCATTTTAATTTTTTTCAGCTTTTATTGACAAAAGTTTGGGTTGTAGATCTAATAATTCAGAATCCCATTCTCTGTTTTTTTATACCAAGTTAGGGTTCTACCATATATGTAAGCTTTTAATGAGTCTCATATCATTATGTTATTTATCTCTGTGGTGTAATTAATATCTAAGAAGAACTGTAATTCAGATAATAACCAGGGTTTGAACTCTTTAATTTTAGTTATATATGCTGGAATATAGGAGTTAAAGATTAATGGTTTGTACCCATTTTGAAGTTTTAATATCAATGAATTGTAGTTGAAAAAAGGGCAGGGAGTGATTGAGAAAGTCATGGGCAGCAAATATTTTATCTATTCCAGTTTGGGTAGCAAATCTGTGATCTTGATGGGAAAATGACAAAGATTTATCTTCTTTAAATTTGAAAGTATATACAAGATGAAATTATTCTACCCACTTGTTTAAAGCTTTTGATATAGCAGATTACTCAGTGGTCTTTTATTTGTAGTTTCAGAAATATCAACTATACAGTTAAAATCTCCTTATTAAATACTAAATATTAAGTTGCCTATATAATTTATGGAAATGAAATCCAAGTGTTTTTAACAGTTCCTGTTCCAATGCCTGGGAACCAGTATAGATTGGCTAGGGTCCATATTCTGTTATTATATTTAACTATTACTAATGCCATAAGGCCTTCTTTATCTTCATACTTTTAAATGAGTTCTGGGTTAATCACATTTGTTTTCCATAATTTTTTACCCCTTTTGTCTTTGTCTTATAAGTGGATTGTGCTAATATCATATATTCCTTAGGATTCCATCCAATTGTCATTTGTTTTGAAATTAGTTTCTTGAAGGAAGACAATATGCACTTTGTTCAATTTTAAATATTTCAGTAGATTTGATCTCTTGCTAGGATTGTTTAAGCCATTGGTATTTAAAGATAATAAAGTTAAATCCATCTTAGGTTATATAGACTACGTATTTTTTGTTTTATTGTGACTATTAAACATTTTCATTTGATAACTATAAAGTATATGTTTGAGCTTTTAAAGGAAATTATCAGTGTTATACTTTGAGTGTTTACCAATAAAGTAATGTTTTGGTCAGGCATACTAAAAATGTTTTTGTGAAATAACAAATTTAAATTAATAAATGTTAACAAAACTGAGATCCGCACTAGCCATGGAATGAAAATCATTCCTAATCTGATGGATAAACCTAAATCCATCGGATTATCACCAGTGGCGGCTGGTGACTTCAAATTAAAGGGGGGCGGCAGGAGACACCTGAATGGGTGGGGCCAATGGGAAGGGGTGTGACCAACTAGAAAGGGGTGGAGCTATGTTCAAAAGCACAACAACTGGAACTTTAATTAAGTACGCTGCCCTGGGTGCCAAACCATCATTATGAGAGTCCAATCAAGATAAAATGAAGTGTAGAGGAAAAAATATTTCAATGCATTGGCTACATGACAACTTACTTAATATCTAGATGGAAGCACAAAGGTTGTGAGGCATGAAAAAATAATATGCTTTTTAAATAAATTACTGGAATGCCAGTCAAAATCAAGTATAAAATAAAACAAGCAGCACTCAGCTCAAACCACTTCTCCTTGCACTGCATAATTATAATTTATATTCAGCTTTATAAAATTACCAAGTAACATGCTGAAAGTAGCAATCTCTGTGATACCCCCACTTGTAAAAATGTTTCTTATCCAAAAAAGACCTGCTGCCTGGCAACAACTATCTACTTGTTTCATGGGGAACACATGATCCAAGTAAAAAAATGAACAGCAAACAAGAAACAAGCTCAAGATAAATTGCTTAAAGGATTAATGCACAAGTTATGGACCACACATGATAGATTGGCATTCTGTTTAGTTTACGGGTAAAGCCTGCAAAGATAACTGCAAGTCTCCAACAAATGTAATGAGCTTCTGAAAATACTGTAATCATGTCCTTTATATCAAATACTGTTATATGCATTTCAATACCTAAGGCTTATACGTTATCTAGTTATGTAAATATTCTCTGCATGGCAACAATGAAAAGGCTTTCAATGTTGGTAATTCTTTAACAGTATGCTTATTAAAGCTTACTTGCATCTTACAATCTCTGACAAGCTTGCCTGATGGTCAATAAAGCATTGTTACTTTAATACAGAGCAACAGGGCACTGCAACAGCATGCATTTTCTGAATAATAAGAAGCATAAATCAAGAGTATACAAATATGACAGAAAACCAGAACATTCTGCAAAATCAAGGACAGCTGAAAAGCCATGGTCGTACTTGTGGTCTACCTTGGATGGGGGAATACTCTGCACACTTACACTGCATAACTGCTCCTTGACTTGCTTGGACACTTCCAGAGCTACTACAATGGGGAGTGGGGTGCAACAAGTAGGTCACAGTTTGAAATGTCTCTGGCTGACACTCATACCTCTCAACCTCAGAGCAAGAAATCTGGATAAAGCCATACACAGAAGTGGAACACAGGTCCAAAAATAAAGAAAATGTTTAAATATTGCTCTTATAAACTTAGAAAGATAATAGAATAGTAGTAGGTCTTGCATTAGTATGAATTTTTGAAGGTATGAAATCTAAAACTCAAATGTCAGCCATTATTTTTTAACTTCAGTCTTTAATGATTTGCTACTAATTTGCCGGAAAACCACAATGTTATGAAAAACAGACCAAAAATGTTATGCAAAAATATAAAATTGCCACACAATACAGCTGGGAACCTGTCAAAGAAGGGACACCTTTTTAAAATTAGTACTGTTGACTTGAGCAGCTGACAAAATAGGATCATCTACATGCATTTCTGAAATAAAAGTAATCTATAACTCTGATTATTACAGTTATTTATAATTGTAAACCCCCCACGTTTTCTTCCAAAATTGCCATTTTGCAGAGGGATTATTAGGGGGAGAGCAACATTTTGAGCCATTATTGGGGACAGTTGAGAGGTTTGGATATTCCTAATTCTATAAAGCGATTTATTTGCACGTACCTTTCAACTTCTTAATGTAGGAAATCTGGACAAGGCCAAGTATATTGTGGGAACATGCAAACAATACTAAAAATTGCTCTTGTATAAACTTAAGACAGTTGATAGAATAACAGGTCTTGCTTTTGCATGCATTTTTCTGAAGGTTATGATGTCTATAACTCAATGTCTGTCATTATTTAGTGACTTCATTCCTAAATGATTTGGCAGAAAACCACAAATTTTATGAGGAACAAACCAAAAATAAAAAGCAAAAATCTATTCTTTCTGCAAAATTCTGGACAGTTGAGAGGTATAGTTCAGCCGGGGCTGTCTGAGTTTGCTGCCCTTCCCCCCTCACAAAATCATGGTCAAATGGAGCGTCCCCCCTGCAGCCATTCCAATGTCCCATTCCTTGGTTATTTCACCCCATTTGCCATAAACACTGTAATGTGCATACTGCTTTACTTCTGCGATGATATGGATTTAATTTGAAAGTTTTATTTTATATTTTACAGCATAAACCCTAACAGATATCTGTTAAACAAAGCAATGCAGTCTCACAATGAAAATAGACTTAACATTAAAACTTCTCTGCCCTTGAAACTCACATTCATTGAAACAGCATTGAAACCCACATTCAAAGAAAATACATTTTGCCAGTGGCAGATAAAGATTAATTTTGGGCTGTTTTCAAATCATAGGCCCCTTGAACACGAAACGTACACATGCTCTTTGAAACACCTTCCTGACTGTATTAAATTATATTCCTTGTACAATACAGTACAGTTGTTAGAGGGCATTTTAAATTTATTGATTTGAACATTTTTCCAGTAAACAATGAAACAAAATGCATGCACCAATAATGACAAAACTGCCCAATTCAGAACATTTCCATCATAAAAGTCTACTCAAACTTCAACAGTCCACCAGTATCAGCAAATATGCACAATCTCTGAAGAAGTAAAAGCCATCTAAATAATTCCACATTAAAGAAATTTGTTAACTAATGAAGAGGTTACTGCTAGCAAACAACTTTATATGTCATTGTTTCATCTACAAATAAAGTGCCTGCTGCCCTTGAGGAATAAATTGCTTATGTTGCATTAAATAAATTATAAAGCTAGTAATATTGCAATAGGGAATGGATGGCAAACTGATAACAGGTTCATAGTTACTGGGTATCTTCACCAAAGAGGACTGCAGCATCCATCCCCTTTACAACAAAGTACAGTATCAGCAGTGGATCTACCTACTGTGGGAGTAGAACCCACAGCCTTCTGCATCAAAAGCAAGTATGCTACCTGTTGTGCTATTTACAATGCAAGCAAACTCAGCATAAGCATCACTAAACTTTTGTTCCCCTGCAGCTCTCAGCTCCTTGTAAAATCTACTCGACACTCAGCTGTATCTCTGAACTTTGCAGCACAAGAAATCTGGACAAAGCCAAAATTTATTTGGAGGGGGGACAAAAGCCCAAAAACCAGGGACACATTTTAAACATTGCTTCTATAATGTTGGAAAGTTGCTAGATTAAAATGCTGTGTTATCACCATACATTTCACTGCCAAGTATTGAACGCAGCTCCTTGTGCAAAACAGCCAGAGCAACATACCACTATGACAAATCATCTATTTTATGAAAAAAAGGAAGACTGAAACTTAAATGGCTACCATTTAGTGAATTCAGTTCTCACCATAGCTGTCAACATCTTAGCACAAAACACCTGAACAAAGTCAATAATGGGAGAATACAGCCCCAAACATATTCAGTGAGTTCAGTTATCACAATAGCTCTCAGCCTTGGCACAAAACACCTGGATGAAGCCAATAATGGGGGAATACAGTCTAAAAATAAGAATAAATATCCACTGAGGACACCAGAGCAAACCCACACAAATACAGGGAGGACATGCAGACTCCACACAAATGGCACCCCAGCCAAGAATCAAACCAGACAACCCAGAGCTGTCAGGCAACACTGCTACCACTGCACCACTGCACTACTGTCTGTTTTAAGTAATAAAATACAGAAACCACAGATTTTATGAGGAACAGAACAAATATGAGGCAAAAATCTGCAAATGTTTTAGAAATGGTGGTGGGTAGGGAATTCAGGCTCTTGTCACTTGGGCCCAAGGTACAGGGTTTGAGCCTTATTCTCTACCCACCACCATGAAGCAACTGGGGCATTACACACTTACAGTCTGCCATTGCAGTGATCACCACCTACCTGTCTCCAGAATGGCCTGCCATGTGATTCTGTACTCTGCAACACACTAAATGCAATCCTGTACTCTGCAGCTGTGGTCTCCTGCTGTTTCCAGAAATGCAATCCTGTACTCTGCAGCAGCCTGATCGGTCCTCCATACTGGCCTGTGCGAAATGCGATCCTGTACTCTGCAGCAGCTTGATCAGTCCTCCATACTAGCCTGTGCATGCTGTGGTCTCCTGCAAGATGTGAGGAGGCTGGAGCCTCCTGCTATTGGTCCAGCCTGTGTCCGATGCAATCCAGTGACCTTCTGGTTTGTGCAGTTGTCACTGCACAGATCTCTGGGTTGGAAGGGTGTAGTTTCTTGCCTTCCCTATCAAGACTGCCTTACTGAGCAGTCTGGAGCTCAGGAATGCCTGAGCATGCATGCTTGGAATTCTGGTCTGCCTACCACAGCAGCCAGGAACTAAGCACGCATGTCTGGAGTCCATGATATTTTTTTTATTTTTATATGTTCTACGGTGGGGGGACTGGGGACTTTATTTTATGCATTCTACAGGTGGGGGACCCATTTTACAGATGGGAGGGCTACAGTCCCACAGTCCTATAGCATGAGCCGCCCCTGATTATCACTCATACCTTGACAGTCCGGAACATCTGAGCTCCATAAATTGAATTATTGTATGGAGAATATTTAGGAATAAGCAATATTTATATTATTTTGAACAGATATAGTACTATTGTAGATTAGACATAATTCTAATACAATATAAATGTTTATTTATTGTATAAGCAATTAATATTTACATGAAAGATAGATGACAAACAATTCAATCATAGTAAAGTAGGATGTATCATATATAAAACCTCCGTAAAAGATTATAGCACACAGTTATTTAACATATTCACCCTTATTGATGAAGTCTTTCAAAACTTATTACTTAATATAACGTACCTCCTTGGACTACATGATGACTAATAGAACAGTAAAAGTTAACATTATCCAAAAAAGACCTGCTGCCTGGCAACAACTATCTACTTGTTTCATGGGGAACACATGATCCAAGTAAAAAAATGAACAGCAAACAAGAAACAAGCTCAAGATAAATTGCTTAAAGGATTAATGCACAAGTTATGGACCACACATGATAGATTGGCATTCTGTTTAGTTTACGGGTAAAGCCTGCAAAGATAACTGCAAGTCTCCAACAAATGTAATGAGCTTCTGAAAATACTGTAATCATGTCCTTTATATCAAATACTGTTATATGCATTTCAATACCTAAGGCTTATCGTTATCTAGTTATGTAAATATTCTCTGCATGGCAACAATGAAAAGGCTTTCAATGTTGGTAATTCTTTAACAGTATGCTTATTAAAGCTTACTTGCATCTTACAATCTCTGACAAGCTTGCCTGATGGTCAATAAAGCATTGTTACTTTAATACAGAGCAACAGGGCACTGCAACAGCATGCATTTTCTGAATAATAAGAAGCATAAATCAAGAGTATACAAATATGACAGAAAACCAGAACATTCTGCAAAATCAAGGACAGCTGAAAAGCCATGGTCGTACTTGTGGTCTACCTTGGATGGGGGAATACTCTGCACACTTACACTGCATAACTGCTCCTTGACTTGCTTGGACACTTCCAGAGCTACTACAATGGGGAGTGGGGTGCAACAAGTAGGTCACAGTTTGAAATGTCTCTGGCTGACACTCATACCTCTCAACCTCAGAGCAAGAAATCTGGATAAAGCCATACACAGAAGTGGAACACAGGTCCAAAAATAAAGAAAATGTTTAAATATTGCTCTTATAAACTTAGAAAGATAATAGAATAGTAGTAGGTCTTGCATTAGTATGAATTTTTGAAGGTATGAAATCTAAAACTCAAATGTCAGCCATTATTTTTTAACTTCAGTCTTTAATGATTTGCTACTAATTTGCCAGAAAACCACAATTTTATGAAAAACAGACCAAAAATGTTATACAAAAATATAAAATTGCCACACAATACAGCTGGGAACCTATCAAAGAAGGGACACCTTTTTAAAATTAGTACTGTTGACTTGAGCAGCTGACAAAATAGGATCATCTACATGCATTTCTGAAATAAAAGTAATCTATAACTCTGATTATTACATTTATTTATAATTGCAAACTCCCCACATTTTCTTCCAAAATTGCCATTTTGCAGAGGGATTATTAGGGGGAGAGCAACATTTTGAGCCAAAATTGGGGACAGTTGAGAGGTATGGATATTCCTAATTCCATAAAGCGAATTATTTGCTTGTACCTCTCAACTTCTTAATGTAGGAAATCTGGACAAGGCCAAGTATATTGCGGGAACATGCAAACAATACTAAAAATTGCTCTTGTATAAACTTAAGACAGTTGATAGAATAACAGGTCTTGCTTTAGCATGCATTTTTCTGAAGGTTATGACATCTATAACTCAATGTCTTTCATTATTTAGTGACTTAATTCCTAAATGATTTGGCAGAAAACCACAAATGTTATGAGGAACAAACCAAAAATAAGAAGCAAAAATCTATTCTTTCTGCAAAATTCTGGACAGTTGAGAGGTATAGTTCAGCCGGGGCTGTCTGAGTTTGCTGCCCTTCCCCCCTCACAAAATCATGGTCGAATGGAGCGTCCCCCCTGCAGCCATTCCAATGTCCCATTCCTTGGTTATTTCACCCCATTTGCCATAAACACTGTAATGTGCATACTGCTTTACTTCTGCGATGATATGGATTTAATTTGAAAGTTTTATTTTATATTTTACAGCATAAACCCTAACAGATATCTGTTAAACAAAGCAATGCAGTCTCACAATGAAAATAGACTTAACATTAAAACTTCTCTGCCCTTGAAACTCACATTCATTGAAACAGCATTGAAACCCACATTCAAAGAAAATACATTTTGCCAGTGGCAGATAAAGATTAATTTTGGGCTGTTTTCAAATCATAGGCCCCTTGAACACAAACATACATGCTCTTTGAAACACCTTCCTGACTGTATTAAATTATATTCCTTGTACAATACAGTACAGTTGTTAGAGGGCATTTTAAATTTATTGATTTGAACATTTTTCCAGTAAACAATGAAACAAAATGCATGCACCAATAATGACAAAACTGCCCAATTCAGAACATTTCCATCATAAAAGTCTACTCAAACTTCAACAGTCCACCAGTATCAGCAAATATGCACAATCTCTGAAGAAGTAAAAGCCATCTAAATAATTCCACATTAAAGAAATTTGTTAACTAATGAAGAGGTTACTGCTAGCAAACAACTTTATATGTCATTGTTTCATCTACAAATAAAGTGCCTGCTGCCCTTGAGGAATAAATTGCTTATGTTGCATTAAATAAATTATAAAGCTAGTAATATTGCAATAGGGAATGGATGGCAAACTGATAACAGGTTCATAGTTACTGGGTATCTTCACCAAAGAGGACTGCAGCATCCATCCCCTTTACAACAAAGTACAGTATCAGCAGTGGATCTACCTACTGTGGGAGTAGAACCCACAGCCTTCTGCATCAAAAGCAAGTATGCTACCTGTTGTGCTATTTACAATGCAAGCAAACTCAGCATAAGCATCACTAAACTTTTGTTCCCCTGCAGCTCTCAGCTCCTTGTAAAATCTACTCGACACTCAGCTGTATCTCTGAACTTTGCAGCACAAGAAATCTGGACAAAGCCAAAATTTATTTGGAGGGGGGACAAAAGCCCAAAAACCAGGGACACATTTTAAACATTGCTTCTATAATGTTGGAAAGTTGCTAGATTAAAATGCTGTGTTATCACCATACATTTCACTGCCAAGTATTGAACGCAGCTCCTTGTGCAAAACAGCCAGAGCAACATACCACTATGACAAATCATCTATTTTTATGAAAAAAAGGAAGACTGAAACTTAAATGGCTACCATTTAGTGAATTCAGTTCTCACCATAGCTGTCAACATCTTAGCACAAAACACCTGAACAAAGTCAATAATGGGAGAATACAGCCCCCAAACATATTCAGTGAGTTCAGTTATCACAATAGCTCTCAGCCTTGGCACAAAACACCTGGATGAAGCCAATAATGGGGGAATACAGTCTAAAAATAAGAATAAATATCCACTGAGGACACCAGAGCAAACCCACACAAATACAGGGAGGACATGCAGACTCCACACAAATGGCACCCCAGCCAAGAATCAAACCAGACAACCCAGAGCTGTCAGGCAACACTGCTACCACTGCACCACTGCACTACTGTCTGTTTTAAGTAATAAAATACAGAAACCACAGATTTTATGAGGAACAGAACAAATATGAGGCAAAAATCTGCAAATGTTTTAGAAATGGTGGTGGGTAGGGAATTCAGGCTCTTGTCACTTGGGCCCAAGGTACAGGGTTTGAGCCTTATTCTCTACCCACCACCATGAAGCAACTGGGGCATTACACACTTACAGTCTGCCATTGCAGTGATCACCACCTACCTGTCTCCAGATTGGCCTGCCATGTGATCCTGTACTCTGCAACACACTAAATGCAATCCTGTACTCTGCAGCTGTGGTCTCCTGCTGTTTCCAGAAATGCAATCCTGTACTCTGCAGCAGCCTGATCGGTCCTCCATACTGGCCTGTGCGAAATGCGATCCTGTACTCTGCAGCAGCTTGATCAGTCCTCCATACTAGCCTATGCATGCTGTGGTCTCCTGCAAGATGTGAGGAGGCTGGAGCCTCCTGCTATTGGTCCAGCCTGTGTCCGATGCAATCCAGTGACCTTCTGGTTTGTGCAGTTGTCACTGCACAGATCTCTGGGTTGGAAGGGTGTAGTTTCTTGCCTTCCCTATCAAGACTGCCTTACTGAGCAGTCTGGAGCTCAGGAATGCCTGAGCATGCATGCTTGGAATTCTGGTCTGCCTACCACAGCAGCCAGGAACTAAGCACGCATGCGCGGAGTCCATGATATTTTTTTTATTTTTATATGTTCTACGGTGGGGGGACTGGGGACTTTATTTTATGCATTCTACAGGTGGGGGACCCATTTTACAGATGGGAGGGCTACAGTCCCACAGTCCTATAGCATGAGCCGCCCCTGATTATCACTCATACCTTGACAGTCCGGAACATCTGAGCTCCATAAATTGAATTATTGTATGGAGAATATTTAGGAATAAGCAATATTTATATTATTTTGAACAGATATAGTACTATTGTAGATTAGACATAATTCTAATACAATATAAATGTTTATTTATTGTATAAGCAATTAATATTTACATGAAAGATAGATGACAAACAATTCAATCATAGTAAAGTAGGATGTATCATATATAAAACCTCCGTAAAAGATTATAGCACACAGTTATTTAACATATTCACCCTTATTGATGAAGTCTTTCAAAACTTATTACTTAATATAACGTACCTCCTTGGACTACATGAAAAGAGACATTGAGGAGCTCTCTGATTATGTAGCCCAGGCAGGTATGACCCTGACCTTGAGCAGTATCCTACCTTCACCAAGAATGATGCCACAATACAGAGATAAGATGATCAGCTTTAACAATTGGCTTAAACACTGGTGTCATTCAAAGGGGATCCAGTATCTGTCTGCCTGGGATGACATGCTGGACAAGCCACGCTGCTTCGCAAGGGACGGCTTGCACCTGTCACCCTGGGATTCGGATATTGGCAAAGGCTCTTGCCACCCCCATAGTGCCTTTTTAGGCAAGGCTCAAATTCTAAACCTACCACCCTAGAACACAAAAAGGAAAAAACTAAGGGTAATGCTGCTCAATGCCAGAAGTCTAAATCTCAAAATGCACGCACTTGAGGCCCTTCTCAGTATGGAGAACATCGATGTCTGTGCTGTGACAGAAACCTGGTTCAAGGCTCCTGAGAGCACCCCAGCGCTATCAGGTTTTACCTCATATCATGCGTTCCGCCCAAAATCCGGACAATACCAAGAAAGGAGGAGGGGTATCCATATTCATCAAGGACACCCACACCTCAAGACTGGTGGCAACGCATGATGCATCGGAGACCATCCAGGTGCAATTAACCGTAGGCAAGACTGCTCTGCAAATTGTAGCATGTTACAGGCCACCCTCACAAACTCAGGAACCTCACATGGCCTTCCTGAAAACACTAGAGGGATAAATGTATCACCAAACACCATCATACTAGGTGACTTCAATTACCCTAATATAGACTGGGAACACTACTCAAGCCCAAACACCCTAGCCCAAAAGTTCCTGGAATTCATAAACTCAAATGCCATGGAACAACTAGTCACCATCCCCACAAGAGGAGATAACATACTTGATCTCATCATCACGAACATGGGAGCACAATGTTCAACACTGGAAGTATAGCCTCACTGGTGAGATCAGATCACAAACTAATCTCGCTGGAGGTCCTCATCCCACCCCCACCTGAAATAAAAAGACCACAGTAAAGAACTTCTCAAAAGCCGACTTCACACTTCTAAAGACTAGTGTGGTCTCCTTTAAGGCCCCGAACGGCGGAAAACAGTACTCAAGCCGCTGAATCACTTACAAATGCCTTCTACCAGCACCTGCAGGACTGCATGGATAAGGCAATCCCAAGCAAAACAAAGACTCTTTGTACCAAAGGCAAGCGTCCAGTCTGGTGGACCCCAGCCATAAACAAACTCTACAACAAAAGGAGGAAGCTACTACAAGATAGAGCAAAATCCTTAAAAGGTAAGACACCCTTGATCACTATAAGTAAAAACTAAGAGCTCTCATAAAATCATCCAAAGCAAATTTCGAGAAAAATAGCTAAAGACTCAAAAGACAATCATAAGGCCTTCTTTAGCTATGTTAGAAACCTAGGAGGAAACTCCCAGATATGCTCAGAACTAGTTCAAAATGATGTGAAGATTACTGATCCTACAGACATTGCCAACATACTGGCTGACAGGTTCAGTGCAAACTTCTCCCCTCCCCAAAAGGAGAGATATCTATACCAAACGATTGCAGCCCCCAAACATCTCCAGCGCCCAAGTGAGAACTGCTCTCTCCAAAGCAAAAACACAGCATCCATGGGACCTGATGGTGTCCCCGGCTGTGTGCTCCATGAACTCAATGAGGAATTAAACCCACAGCTAGGACAGCTGTTTAATCAAAGTCTTACCTCTGGATACGTGCCAGGAGTGGCGCACTGCAACTGTGGTCCCACTTCACAAAGGCGGTGCCTCCACCGACCCTGGAAATTACCGCCCATTAGCTTGACAAGCCTTATCTGCAAAGCCATGGAGAGGATCATAATGGACCTCATAAATAAAGACATAGGGAATTTGCAGACTTTGGATCCAACCCAGTTTGGCTTTGTCAAAGGCAGATCATGCCTTTTAAACTTGGTTGACTTTTTGAAACAGTCACCAAAGCCATTGATGAGGGAAAGGCAGTCCATACAGCCTACCTCGATCTGGCTAAGGCCTTCGATACAATACCCCACTCGGGTATCATTGAAAAACTCATCAGCTTAAATGTTAACCCATACATCACAAGATGGGTTGCAAACTGGCTGAGTGACAGAACCCACAGGGTCAGAGTTGCTGGCGCCATGTCAGACTCAAAGCCTGTCACAAGTGGTGTCCCACAGG